>NC_091821.1:335982891-336045391 GCF_038994185.2 Dermacentor albipictus
TGGGAGTTGGGGCGCGCTGCATATCATTGACTTTAATTGAACGGCGCGAGAAACGGTGGACAAGGAAGAAAGGGTTAGCCGGACAAATTGATATAAAGAAAGAAGCTTTATTGCCCCTTTTGCGCATGTCTTAAAGGCTGGCTCTTGAATTATTGAATACCAATATATCGACATTAGCGCCGGACGCCGCGTATATGCGAATTTTCACCTTCCTCTTTGCCTACGTGCTTGCCTGCGCGCGCCCTTGCGTTCTCCGGTCGTGTTTTCAACGCGCGCCCTAGTTTTTTTTTTATGTGAATGAATGTTTTGCTGCCGCTCTCCGTGCTGACCCGACAAAACAACGTGGTCCGCGTGTGATCCCGAAAAAAAAAAAAAGCGCACACATCGTGGCTCCTTTCCACCGCCTCTCTGTGCCTGTGTGACGGGAGCCGACTCCCTCGACCGCTTGGCGCGAGACGCCGCTGCTCTTGCGGAGTCGCTGACGCCGGAGCCACGCTTGACGGAGGAGCTGGATGCCTGCCGTCGCATTTTAGGCTTCCGCGAACTTGGCCAACCCTGCGCGCCCGGGGTCCGGGGCAGAGCGCCAAGCCTTCCCGCGGCTGCCCTCGCGTGCCCGCGCTCGACGCACGTGTGACGGTAGTGGCGGTGCATTATCGCAGGCGCGCTTGCCGCCGCCGCCGCTCCTGGCTTGGTTGCGACCTGCCAAGCGAGACAAATCGGCGCGGCGCGCCGCGCTGAGTTGGAAGTTTCGGCACGACTCCCGGCAACTTTGGTGGAAAAGAAGTCCTTCCTGTTCTCAGCGTCAAATTCGACCTTTTTGTAAATAAGGAAGGAGAGGCGGGGGGGGGGGGGGGGCGGAGCATACAAAGTAAGCCGTTCAAGTTTCTTTACAGTTTCGTCTATAGCTAAAGTGTTACAGCGAGTTTCCTCTCTCTGGCCTATCCGTCACAACTTCGTCGTTTAAGGCTTTGTATACCGGACGTTCAAGTTTACTGCAGCTTTACGAGCGCTGCTGGGTCTTACTAGACGTATATACAAACCCGCATTTCTCTTTTCGGTCTGTTTCGTCGTCACCGACATTCTACACTCTTACTTTATTATACGTATACAGTATGTAACCAACTATCGTGCACCCAGATTTAAAAATATGCAAATGCCACGTAGCTGGACAGAACCGAGGTAATGTTGTTTGCCGTCATTCGGAGATACTCAGATAATTATTTTTGCGTTCCGCCGAATTACATGAGTAGTCTTAATTAACTAATCGACTTCTCAAATATTCTAGTTTGATGAAAGGTGTCACTGAGAAAATGGTAGAGCATGCAGATCGAGAAACTCCCGACACAGCTTTCTGTTGCTCAATACGTGCTACGTAAACGCGTTTTTCCGAGCGTGCAAGAAGCCCGCGAACACACGCAAAGTGCCTCGAGCGGCCAGTCGCGCGGTTGGTTTCATTTATGTGTGGCTGCATGTTTCACTGATCGGGGTCGGCCGCTTCACTCTCACTGCGTTAGCGCGAGGAAAGATCCGGTGCGTGCACATTGTATCCACGCGTACGCGTGTTGGACTATTTCTTTTTTTTAAGTTAGTATAGGTAATTCATCGCCACATACATATGTAATCAACACGCAGTTACATTTATCTGCTGTCGTATGCACCGACAGGCTGCTGACATCAGTGATAGGCCCTCAGTATAGCTTGCGAATGCGAAAGGGGAACTGATTCCGTGTGCAGTATTTCTGGACTCCTTACCCAATGCCCAGCAGTTTTCCCCGCGCGACGTTGACTCCGTGTTTCGGCTTATAGGGAGCTCATACTTAACGACTTCGCTGTAAGTTATTCCATATTACTAGTCGCGGAGAAACGATATCTGTCGTCAGTGAAATAAAATTTTTATATGCTTATTTCTCCAGGGTTCACGTCAACTAAATTATTACGTCGCCTGGTCTGCTCTACGAATAGGCAAACACCGTTCAGTCTCTCTTTTAAGCCAGCCATCGTAAGCTGTCTTTTTTCTTGTTTTTCTTCTTATTCTTTCAGATACTTTTGATGAATTTTCGCAACGGTCACCCGTTGTTTGACATCCTATTGTCTATTTCACAGATACGCTCCGCTTCCTAAGCCCCGTACTAGCTGCGTTGGATTGCCCGATAAGTTAAGCGCAGCCAGCACTCCAGTAGCGAGCGTGGTCCCAGCTTCCACGATCCCGTCTGCCCTCGCAACGGTTCAGCGCGTAAGATATTAGACTGCCTGAAATCTTCTAACGCGCAATCGTTTTATGCCAAGGTCTTTCACCAAGGTTTCTGTGGAAATATGTGACGGAACTTGGGTCACTGCTAGCGCGCGGTTGTAATCAGCGCGACGCGTCTCGAAGAATTAGGTTAAAACCTAAAAGGCTCTCTCTCTCTCAGCCGAGTCCCAATTTTCCTGCCCTTGGCGCGACGCAGATTGGCGAAATATCTGCATGTTTTATAACGTTCCATTCTTCTCTCTCGTCACGCGACGCGACGAGTGGCCGATCTCGGCGATACCGGCTGCTCGGCGGCATAGCAGGCAATGGCGAAAGGTGAAAAGAATGGAAAACGAAAGGCATCCTTAGGAAATGTGGCCCCATTCCTTTCTCTCATGTCATGCGGCCGTTTTTGTTTTTCCTTTCTTTTGCTTTCGCCTTTAGTTATGTCAGTTGTCGTCCTGAGTTGGAGTCTTTAACTGAGGAGCACGTTACTGCTATGCGTCTCCCGACAGCTTCCTGTCAAAATTCGTTATTCAAGGGGAGAAAAAGAAGAAAAGAAAAGCAGACCCCTGCCTCCAAAACTCATTAATACGGCCCCCGTCACGGCCGGTTGCCTAGGAACAGAGATAGAGAACACGTTTTATGTAAGGAAGCTTACTAATAAATCATGGCGGATGAATGTTGCCCCCTAACGAGGCTGTAAAGGGAATCCTGGAAATCCGCCTTCGCTGTCTCGGCTTGATTTTATTATTTTCGTTTTTAGTTTCGGTTATCCTGACCTTTCGACTCTTGCTGTGTGCCTTGGGAACGTTCGAATCATTGTCCAAGAATCTCTCTCTCTCTCTGTTTTTGCTTACTTATCGATATTTGTCACCTGATTCCTTTTATTTTGGTGCTTTAAGTGCGTATTTTCATTGTTATAATTATTATTATTTTCGCTCTGTTGATTACCAGCTCGCATTTTGGATGGACGATCTTCCGTAACGGGTGAGAGCCACTGCAGATATGTAGGCAACAGTAACAACAGGCCATTGCGTTGTATTGCTGCAGCTTTTTATTTTTAATGCTTGCTACACACTAGAATATGTTTAATTGTTTGGAACAAGCGTACTAATACTTAAGTCACAACGTATTTGTCCGCTTGTGGTAACCAACCAACCCTTGCCCATTTCGTCATTGCGGGAATGTGCCATGGATCTTTAGGGCGGCGACGACGACGATGACAACAGCAGCAACATTTTGTTCTTAGTTTTACTTTTTCTTTATTTTGCTGTTACTCGAGTAGCGGACTGTGGGTTTTGGAATAACCGGCTCTAAAATTAAAATTAAATTTAAAATCTAAAAAACAAATACAAGAGTCCGCGAGTAACTGACTAGTCCCGATATCTTCATCTGCGTTTACGGTCATAGTCGCTATGTAGCTGATTCTGCATCAACGGTTTCTATTCCTCTCGGCTTGGACGGTTCGCAGGAGCAACCATTTGACATGGACAACCAAGCAGAACATGGTGCGTGTTCTTTGGACTTATTTTCGGAGGTCGGTGTAAGAGTTCATCGGGACAGTCTGCATCCGTAATTGAGTGTGCATGTTTTCACAGACGCTCGGTATTAAGAGCAACGAAAAACGCGCACACGCTACGCGAAAAGCGCCCGCCATTTCGTCATGTCATGGCCGAACCGAAACTACCGCGCTGGCGAAATTGCAGGCAGGACAAGATAGGGTGCGACGCGACACCGCTCGACGAGGCTTAATTCCATCACTCCCGCGGCTTCCAGTGCTTTTTCTGCTCCCTTATTTGAACAGATGGACGGGAATCAGGTGCGCCGTCTCCGGTTAGGTCTCAGTGAAATATTGGCCTAACTTTTTAACGAGCGAGCGGTGAGGAAGTTTAAACCAGCGGCGCGATGCATAAAAGAAGGCCTAACCTAATCTGACTTCTAACGTGACCTCGTCCCGGGCATTCTGGAAAAGCTTAAACCGGCAGAACAGACAACGCATTAGAAAATGCGTTGTCTGTTCTGCCGGTTTAAGCTTTTCCAGAAGACTTCCCGGGCGTTAAACCGCTGAGGCGGTCGTGGCCCTTAGACTTGTTCGGGGAACGTTTTTTCAGATGAGGCCAGAATGCTAAATCGCCAGCGTAGCCACGTACAAGATACGAGTTACTCTAGAGCCCTATGTGTTTTGCTTTGGAACTGATTATGGCTTGCAAGGGGAGTTCTGTTTTTGATAGCTGTACCGTCTTCTGCGCCTGGCATGCTGCAACGACTGCATGATGATGATTTATTGGCATCCCCTGTGAAACGGGGCGCTGTCAAATGGTCGCTTAGCCTGCTTGAGTTACTCGGATATGATATACGTGCTTTTCATTCTAGCATCCTTGTATGCATCTCTAATATTTTTTCTCTTCTAAAAAAAAACTTCTCTATCCACCTTGTACCGCTACGTATTCCTGCGGTGGTATCAACGTCTTCGCTGCTCTTTTTCCACCAATACTCTAGACGTCCCTTGCTTATCTTGACTGCTCACCTATTGATACTTCCGTCCACTTTAAATCCAAGCGCTTCTGGAAGGTGTACGTTGGGTGGACCCCTTCGCGTTCCATGAGGCTGTGCTGAGTGGTCTCCGAATTTTTGCTGCAGCATACACGTGCCTCATTTTGTTGCGAATTATTCGCTCTGGCACGTTTTTGTCTTTAGGCAACCAGCACGAGTCACAGATGGCTAGGCACTACTTCCCTTCATGTTGTGGTACAGAGTTTCCCTTCTAATTTCTTTCTCCTCATTTGTTGTAAATCCCCGTGTTCATTTCTTGTTTCCATTCTTTGCATCCGGTTCGCTGTCTCTGTTTCTCTCTCTTACTTTTTGATGACTCCTGGTTGTCTATTCGCAGTTTCATTTACCCTGTACTTGGTTGCCAACTGTATTTACCTTTTCCACCTATTCTGTGTCCGCGCTTTTCAAGTACAGACGCTGTCAGGATTGGGGGCTCAATCCCATCGTCCGTGGTCCTTTGCCAAGATTGGAGTACGGCATGAATTCGAAGGTAGCTGGCCCATGCCGTCGTCCAACTTATTTACGCTGAGATCGTTGATTAAGTGAAGAACTGTTTCTCATCGAGAACGAGGAGAAGGGTTTATTTACAGAAATCAAATCAGTCTAACATGACTGCTTGAGAAAAAGAGTATCAGTCCAACATGACTGCATGAGAGAAGTGACTCAGTCTAACATGACTGCTCAAGAGAAGTGTGTTCAGCATTCGCACAACCACAGTTTTTATACACTCGGTCCGCCGGCCATACGAGGCGGAGACTGTTCGTTTACTCATGACCACCTCGCCGCTGCTCCGCAGATCAGTTTACATACACAAAGGCACACACATTCCGATGCCAAACGAGGGCGTTGGAGGGGTGCCGTTCCGGGAAGTATCGGTGCCGATCGTGGGTCGCTCGTTGTTTTGCGTCACGCCGAAGCGTGAGAAGCACCAAAATACGTCGTTCCCGCGGTAGCTTGTCTATGCGTGTCAAATCAGCTCCGCGTTGGGGAACTCCGGAACCATTGTTCACACAGCGAACTCGTTCCGTCACGATGTCGATGGGGCTGGTGGAAGGAGGCGGTTTTAAGCACAAAGGCCGCTTCTTCGAACACCTCCTAGCTGTAGTGACGGAGAGGGTGCGGAATGCGCGTCTTGCCCCCCCTTGTCGTAATTGGGTGGCAATTTTGCTTGCAGCTCGCCATTCTTAACAACGCCTGCGCACTTCAGCCTGGGCCACAAGCTTACAGCGCCGCCCCGCGTGACACTGCATCCTCAGCTATGGTTTATTGTTACGGGGAGATGTTAAGACAACACGTTTATTTGCACCGTTTACACGGAGGCCCGAAGCGAGCAACGAAGATGGCGCACCGACAGGCACCACCACCTCGTCGTCTGTCTCGTCTGCTGCTGAGGATGATGTGCCTTCAGAACATTGCTCGTACCGACTACGGGGGGGCATATGCCAAGAATCGGGTGATTGTGTTCCCACATTTCACGAATTCGGGAGAGTGAGTTCGAAAAGGCAAAACTGCTACCCTGCAAGCTCTTCTTCGTCGCCATCCAGGATAACTGGCGCCCGAAACACCGACTCGGCCCAGTCGAACGATGATGGCACGGAAAAAAGGTTAACCGCACGCAGTGTTAAAGGGCCGGGGTCCGGAAAATTACGGCGCTTCAGGCGGACAATGTGCACGGCGTCCTCGCGGGGTTGAACCGATGGGGGCGAACAAAATGGAGCTGTTTCATAAATTATACGTGGGTCACTTGGCGGTGTACACGATATGGGCCGGTGTAGGGAACGGCAGCTTTTGGGGAAGCTCGACATGGCGTGCTATTATATAGGGACCAGGGAAAGACATCGTCGTCTCCCCATAGCAGTATTACTGCTGCCGATCGAGCCGTCGCTGCGGTGCCTTTTATTTCCTAAAAGTTAAGTTCATATGTACGAATCAGTACATACATACTACTACTACTATACTTCACCAGGGACGACTAGGAAAATTTAAACCAGACTCACGGAATCGGAGCGCTACGCAACTGAAACTTGCAGCGTCCAAATTTATTGTGCTGCGTGTGTCGATGTGGCCGTGCACCTGTGCGTGGTGCACGCCGCACCTGCTCGCGACGTGCCTTCGCATATTCTGTGTAAATGTCAAACGAGGAGACCCGAAAGGGACGAGATTCTGGTGTCGTTGGTGACGATGCTTGTAAGCTTCAGCATTTAACCGAGCGTTTTGCATGTGCAGCCACAGCCGGCAATCGGCAGGCTCGTGTGCTTGCGGTCGCAGACGCAGAAACGCGAAGGAGTTCCGCTGTTTTTCGTTCGCGTATTGCGAAATCGACGCAAACGCCGCTCGCATCGTCGGAGCGAGGTGCACACCTGAGATGCGCGCGCTGTCGCGTTCGCCCCGCAACTGTTGCAAGGCGCTATGGTTTATTTTTTTGTTTCCGTGTATACGTTTGGTTGCACTTTCTCGGCCTGCTAGTTTTTCGTATGCCCGTTCTCGTAACTCTGCGCATGCTGTACAATCGCTCGTTGCGCTGTTGCTGGAGGACAGCGCAGCTGCAGCGTTTGTCTCTCTGTAGCGTGACTGGGGGGCGTCTGTCTCGTCGAGCGCCGCCGCAACGTTTGGCCCAGTCGACCTCGCGCACTGCCGTCGCCCTCGAAGTCCTCGTCGCACAATGCGTATGTCGGCGTTACGGCCGCCGTATCCGCACTGTGGTCACCATTGCAGTCACGCAGCTTTTTATGCGAAGCATATTACGAGGGCTCAACCCAGCTCCTCAGGCGCGGCGGTGACCATGAAATCACGTGACACCGTGACGTCACGACAGAGGAGAAGTGGCTTTGGCTCAACTCTTGCAAGACGGGCTGGGTGGGAATTGAACCAGGGTCTCCGGAGTGTGGGACGGAGACGCTACCACTGAGCCACGAGTACAACGCTTCAAAGCGGTACAAAAGCGCCTCTAGTGAATGCGGTGTTGCCTCAGAAACGAGCTGTTTCTAAGGCGTGCGTCTCTTGCTCAGGCGCACATTTCGTTGCCGCGCCGAACGCTGCTTTGCTCGACGCTCACCGCGTCCAATGCGGGGCGCGTAGTCGCTGCGCCGTAGCCCATTGTCTTACACCCCTTGGCGGGTCGACGGGAACGCTGTCGCGTTCCACTCTTGAAGGCGAAGAAGTAATGCATGAGTTGTTTCTTCGTCTAGCCGAACCAAATATAGCCAAGCAACAGCAGTTCACCAGGCTAAACAGTGGTTCAACAACTAAAATAAAGGCTAGTATGCTTCGCATCCTGGGCTTAACCTTACCTAAGCCACAGCCATTTTTTGGCTTCGGCTACGACCGCGTTCGATCGCTCCGCGCGCCACTTCCCGGCCCGCAGCTCGGCTTGAACGCTGCAGCATGGCTTTCGGTATTGAGGCCTGCACGTGGGTGCAACTTTAGAAAAAAGGGGAAGCCCCGCCCAGATGACCGAAGTGCGGCATTCTATAGGCGGCGCGGAGGAAATAGTCCGAGGACTGCCTTCGGACGCGCCGTGTAATCGGACTTTACGCATTTGATATCTATTCTCTTTATAGTAGAACGTCCGCACCTGCGTGTTGCTCTATACCCTTCATGTTTGTCTTTCTCCCTTTCTTTTTTCTTCAATATTTATTCTGTTCTTTCTCTCCTATAGTCTTTCAACTCCTCTTTTCCTTCCCTATGCTGGCTAGCATGTAGGCTACTGTACTCACGCCGGTAGTATTTTGTTCGCCAACAGCCATGCACAGATACGTGAGTATAGGCTCATAATGGGGTTCATAAAGCTGAGAATGCTTTTCCTTAAATCGAACCGTAATGTAAACAACAAGAACCGGCGAGCTGTCACCTGGAGCGCTAATGACCAGCCCGAAAGGAAAGGGGCTTCGTACTTCATCGGTCGGGAGTAGAAGCGCCATGAATGAGAGAAGGAGACACAATTATCTCAATTTCGTTAAAACGCATTGTGTCTCCCTCTGTGCGTCATCGATCTTCTACGCCCGACCGATGACGTGCGAAGCCTTTCACGCTGGCATTGTTGTTCGCACCACGGCGCGACTTAAGGAAAAGCCACGCTCGGCTTTAATACGCCACATTAACCGCCCAGACTGTCACACCTGCACCTGCGTGTCGGCGAACGAGGCAACCCGGAAGATACGCCGAGGCCTTTCCTTGCGCAACGAACCGCCGCCCATTGTGTCTGCACTTTGGTCGTTGGCTGAATTCCAGTACTTATTCCGCTGCCGCGGAGAGAGCGGTTATCTGATTCGCAGTTCGGTCTTGGTTTCTGGCCAGTTGGCCTTTTGACACTCTCTGACCCCGCACGAGATGCAACCGTCCTCCTGAGGGGTGGGTTGCGCAGAGACCGCGCAAGAATGATTTCGGCGGTACGGAACCACTTCGCTTTCTGCATTCCCTTATCGTTTCGCACTTGCCGAGTAGTTGCTCTGCTGACGCTGAGCCGGGTCGCAATGAAAACTTCCCGGCGACGGTCGCCTGTCCGGCGCAAGCTTCGATCGAGCTTTCGTCCTATGCATGTGTGGCGGTACGCTTGGTTCTGTTCGCTTGCCACTTCCGGCAGCAGCGTGTTAATTGCGCCCAGCCACTTGCGAGTGTCTCATCGCAGGGCCTCGTGATGACGCATATTGTTACGAATATCCCAACCGGTGCCACCAGTCTTACGACACCCAACCGGTGCCACCAGTGTTACGAACTTGTACCGCTGCACCACGATTACGGCTTTGTGGTCCCGTAGCGCTCGTCACCCGTTTCGTGACAGAGCGTTGGTAGCGATGACTCCGAGCCTGGCGTCGATGAGAATAACAAAAGGGACTTTATACATTATATACAGGTTATCATATAGGACATGAACGGGTCGGCACTGGGGCCGAGTGCTCACAACAAACGCGACTGTTCTCGCACGACGACGTCCGGCGAAAACGCGTTACACATCTCACCCCAGTCGGGAGCGACACTCTCTCCCGGTGGGGTCGGCAGATCCTGTTTTCGAGCGGCGTGTCACTGCTTTTATAATCCCCGAGGCCCATTGTCACTCAAACGGCCCAATACAAAGTCAGCACACGACGGTCGTCCGAGGGGTCCAACCAGCGACCGCGCTGGCCACCCGGTTCAAAGTTCGCGCGCGCGGTGACCTCCAGGCAAGGGAGGTGCGGCGCCGGGCTGTCGGGCACACGCGGACACGTTTAAACACGCCGCTTCGCCGAGGCTTCTCCCGCACGAAGGCGCAGCATCTTGACTTGTGAAGGGAGAATTGTGGCGCTCGCAGGATAGATTCTGCATCTTGCAGATTCGGGATCCGGGCTTGTGGTAATGGCACAACAGCATCCCCGCCCTCAGATAAGGCGCCGGGAAGACGAGCTGCCTCCACGTGGCTCGGATGCCAGGCGCGCACGTTCGTCAGGCTCGTCCAAGTTCACGTCCATTGTCGGGACGCCAGGTAACTTCACGTGCCCAGGTCCGACTCGTCAGGACAGGAGCTCTGCTCACCACGTCGTCGCCAAGGCACCTTGACCAGCTCCGCTCGGGTCGTTCCTAAGACCTTGCTTCTCGCCACTGGTCCCGCTTGGTCGTTCTGCAGCTTGCAAAACCGACCGGCAAAAGGCAACACCCAACACGAACAAGTGCCCTCTGTCTCCCGTCAAACACCAGACAAGGCCATAATTCAAATCAACCTAACTAAATTGTTTTCCCCTTTTTTATCCCACCGCTGCCACCACACCAGTGTTACGAATATCCCACCGCTGCCACCAGTGTTAGGAACTTCCAACCCTTTCATTTTAAGCTCGTGCTCACGAATCTCTCTCCTTTCCTCCTTTTCCTCCTCGCGACGTTGCTGTTCTCTCCTTTCCTCCCTTTCCCGACGTTCATTGATATCCGCCAAGGCCTCTGCGGCTTCCTCAGCCGTTACGTCCCCAGTCCTCATGACCTCAAGGATCGCATTCTTTCTTTTGGTTGAGCCCAACTCAATGCCCAACTCCTCACAAATTTCGAGAAGTTCCTTCACCTTGTACTTCTCCATCGTTCACACTGTCCTCCTGCTGTTTACCCTTTTTGAATATACCTGCCGTACGCTACTATAACACTACTAGTAAGACATATGCAAGTATATCACACACTGCCCTGTTTACCCCCTCAGCATCCCCTGGTTTTCAAAACACTCTTACTAGGCTTGAAACACACAAGGTTATCACAATGCAACACCAAATCCTTCCCTAAGCTACTATAACCTGTGTCAGAGAAAGTCTGGTGTTTGAGGTAAACTTCAGGCACTCACCGCGCCGAGGTAGCTGATGCCGGTCAATCCCACCGCTGCCACCAGTGTTACGAATATCCCAACCGGTGCCACCAGTCTTACGACACCCAACCGGTGCCACCAGTGTTACGAACTTGTACCGCTGCACCACGATTACGGCTTTGTGGTCCCGTAGCGCTCGTCACCCGTTTCGTGACAGAGCGTTGGTAGCGATGACTCCGAGCCTGGCGTCGATGAGAATAACAAAAGGGACTTTATACATTATATACAGGTTATCATATAGGACATGAACGGGTCGGCACTGGGGCCGAGTGCTCACAACAAACGCGACTGTTCTCGCACGACGACGTCCGGCGAAAACGCGTTACACATCTCACCCCAGTCGGGAGCGACACTCTCTCCCGGTGGGGTCGGCAGATCCTGTTTTCGAGCGGCGTGTCACTGCTTTTATAATCCCCGAGGCCCATTGTCACTCAAACGGCCCAATACAAAGTCAGCACACGACGGTCGTCCGAGGGGTCCAACCAGCGACCGCGCTGGCCACCCGGTTCAAAGTTCGCGCGCGCGGTGACCTCCAGGCAAGGGAGGTGCGGCGCCGGGCTGTCGGGCACACGCGGACACGTTTAAACACGCCGCTTCGCCGAGGCTTCTCCCGCACGAAGGCGCAGCATCTTGACTTGTGAAGGGAGAATTGTGGCGCTCGCAGGATAGATTCTGCATCTTGCAGATTCGGGATCCGGGCTTGTGGTAATGGCACAACAATATGCGGGTAATTAGCGCGCGGCTCAGTGAACGGGTTTCGCTGGGAGTTACGAAAGGTAAATTGCAACGTGTAACTCCACGCTCCTTTGTCTCGACGGAGGAAGAGGAGATGGTTCTACCTGAAATACCGTCGTGCACGCGCGAGTCGGCTTAACCAGAGTTACGGTTAGGATTAGTTACGGTTAGGTTAACCAGAGTTACTGTTAGGAGTTAACCAGAGTTACGGTTAAGACGAACTCTACTGACGCGTGCTTGCTCGAATGACAAGGTTAGTATGCGGGGCCAAGTTTTTTTAAGTTTCCTGCGAGGAAGCCTTTCATAGTTGCGGGCAAAGAAGCGAGAGGTCCGCGTTTTCGATAATCTGCTGTTCTTGCGTCGCACTAGCGGATCACAATATGTTGTCTGTCGCGGAGTTATTGGATATGCTGTCTGTTGACACTGTTTGCCTGGATGGAAAGAAAAATATGGAGGTGGAAGACAGGATTGGAAGCCGTGGAGGATCCTCGTTATGTATGTCGTCCCGACATGACATGGTTGTTGACGCTGATCGAACGAGTTACATGGTTTAATCGCAATTTGCTCCGCTAAGAACTTGCCTTTCTTCGACGAAGAACCACTGTAAACGCTCCAAGAAAGTTTATCTCCCAGTCTAGAATGGTCTGGTCCCTTTGAAAAATGAGCACTTAAGCGTATATACATTGATGCGTGCCGTAGTGCATCATTGAAATGTTTTGAGAGCATTAACAAAATTCTGTTGGTTGCTCCTGCTCTATCTACAGCCAACACCTGTACAGACACTAACTATTGCCCAACCGATTACCCTGTTAAAACCAGGCTTCTCAGCTTGCGCAAGGCGGATCCTTGTTTCAGGGGGATATCTCGGCGCGTCTTTCTTTTGGATGCATACTCTTTATTTCTGGCGTTCCGATTTTGAGCAAAGCAATTTGTACGCGAGGAAACGACAGCTTGATGATGCCTAAACCAAACCAACTGCAGCATGTAAGTAACCGTACAGATATGAGACTCCCGAAGTAATTAGCCGAGCGCCTGAGTGAGTATATAGCGTGGGAGATTCAATTACAGTTAGAGCTGAGAACACAGCGCGCCGTCACTTCCATATTGGGCCTCATTCCACTGCTCTACGCACTTCATGTCACCGGAATGAACGGACGCATAGTAGAGAAGAAAAAAAAGGGGCGTAGGGAATAGAAAGAGAGCCTTAAAAGGTAGAGGGTGAAATGGCCCGCTTCGTGTGGCCCGAGAGAACGCGCCTGCGAGGTTGTAACACGGCAAGTAAATGAGCTTTCGGGAGAAGACAGAATGTACGCCAAGTAATGAAGGCGGTGGTGGAGAGGGTGCGCGCGTCAGGACTCAATGCCCCGGAAGGCTGCGCTCCACGGCGGATGAAAAGCCGGGCGCGCTTTGAAAGGGAGGCTGCCAATAGCTGCGCGCATATAACCATATCGAGAAAACGAGCGGGCGCGCGGGGAGAAATTCGCGCGAAAAGGCCGCACACAGGCCGCGGAGCGGAAGCGGCGATGCCTCCTCGAGCGCAGCCTTCGACCGCGTTGCACGCAATTCGGCCGCGCTGCTGCCCGGGGCCGAGCTCTGCTTTGCCGGGTGTGGTCGCCGTATGCCGGCCACGTCCGGACTCTCCGCGGGGCTTGACCGTCCCGCGCCCTTTGCGCTCAACCGCTGGTCGGCTCGCCTTGTGTGTCTCCGTACATTGTGCGCTTCGGGGGGTCCGGACGCCCCGATGCCGTCGTGATCGCCGTGCCCGCCGCGCCCATCTCGGACGTGCATTAGCGTCGGCGGGTCGCGTTAGCGCCGCGCAGATTTGGCGTGCGCACCCCTGCACGTTTCGTTGTTGCTGTTCTTGTTCGAACTTCCTGAGGCTGCCGCGATCCGATGCGAACGGAATGCAGATGCCCGAAAGGCGATTTACGCGGCCTTCGCCTCTATGCGCGGCTGTCCCCTGGTCACAGATATAATCTTTTCGAGTATCGGAGCCTTTGTTGCGCGGCCAGCCGCTAACAGCGTGACGCGGAAGGGGGCGTTACCAAATACATCGATGAAGGAGGGCCGGCCGCCTGTAAAAAACGAGCGCCATACGAGCCGCTGTCGTTGGTTCAGATTTTTCGTGCTCTTATGCCGCTCTGCACACTCGCGATGGTTTCGTCGTTCGCTTGCTAGTGAAAGGCGCACGTGGTATACGCTCGGCGTTGTGACAATCCAGCACTTGCAGAAACTTAAAAGCACGGCGAGACGCTCGTCTTAGTGTTTCCGCTATTATACTATATTATATTATATTTCCGCTAATATATACGCTGTTGTATACGTGCTGCTTTATCGCCTTGCCTCTGAAATCAGTGGACATTTAAGTCGCACTTTTCTCCTATGTCTCTGTGACAACTCGGAGATGTAAAATTAAGGTGCTTGAAACCAAAGCTATGCGTAAAGAAAAAAAAAAACTCTCTTACCGTGAGAATAGGCTTAGTATAGCAGCGCCTCATAAAGGATGCAAAAATGAGACAGGTGTCGACGGCGCCCTGAAGTTTCCGCACCAGATCACAGCGACGTCACACATTTTGGCAGTGCCTTTTCTGGCCTAGCGAACGTTCTTTTTTTCTTTATCGGTGAATACGGTACTGCATTGTATACGGAACGAGCCAAAAACCGAGCTCGGCAAGCGTTCCGAGAACGTTTACTCGGCGCGCAACGGCCCAAATACGATATTATACTTTGAAATTCGTCAGTTGAATTTAGATGGACTTCATCCGTATGTATGTGCGTTTGTGTTCCATTATGCGTATCATGTACATTTTGTGTGCGCCTTTTTGTGATGAAACCCGGTTTTGATCGTTGTGTCCCTGTGTGTATGATCGTTGTGTGTCCTGTTCATCTTGAACCGCAACACGGCCTCTTGTATACGTGTTCGGAAACTCTTTATACGCGTACGTGTCGGGACTCGGTATAGTACGTATGTTGTGCAACCTATCCTCTCATTTTACCTCTGTTTGTTACAATGTGTCTATAGAATTATATCTGGTGCACTACTCCTGCTCTCTTATCTAATTCCGCTCTAGATTTTTTCGAATTTGTGGCTTCTTACTCTATAACATTTTCCTTAATACTGTTACAATTACTTGAAAAGGAGCACCCATCACCGTCACAGAGGTATAAATCTTTTTCTAACATTCGTTTCTATAGTATGAATAAACAGATCCTTCAGCTCACATTGACATACCGTCGCTAAGATATCGGTGCGAAACTGAAAAAGATAATAATAGAAAGGAACTGAACTTAAATTTTCTGTTAGTAACCAACGAATAACCGCAAAATTAACTGAAGCTCCGGGGGTGGGGGGAGAGAAGCTTTACTATTTTAGACTGATTGCCTGGCTTCTTTTTGTTGTTGTTGTTGTTTGTCTACATATGCACGTTCTGTATAAGGAGTGCCTCTGTGTAGGAGGCCGGCATCTGTAGCATCATGCACCGAACGCAGTAAGGAAGGAAAAAGTGAAGGAAGACAGGGACGTTATAACCAGTTCAGCTTAACCGGTTTGCTACCCTACACATGTAAGCGGGATGGGGGGGGGGGGTGAAAGATGAGAATAGATAGATAGCTTAGCAGTGGAAGGGGGCCGAACGGGCGGAGGCCAGCTGCACAACGTTCGTCCGGAGACTCGATTATAACGGTCAGCGTCGCTACACTCCACGCGTGCGCAGTGCCTCGTCTCTTAAGCGCGCTCCTCGTGTACTGAAGTCTGTCGGAAGCGAACGGCTGCCTCGTGTAACGACTGCCGCGCTCTGCGTCCGCGGTGAAGGAAAGCCACGTGCGCAATTAAGGATGCTGCTGAGGCCGCGCCACGCGCTCTACGTTGTTTCCGATTGCGCGGGGCTGCAGGCTATAGAGACGAAGCCACTTAAGCCACTTTGCTGAAACCCGTGATTTGTACGCGCGCTTTCGCCGCCGGTCGGTACGCTCAAGGCAATGGGGCGAAGCCGCCAACGCTGTTGTTACGATGCGTATTACGCCGAACGGTGCCCTTAATGATCGGGGAGAGGGCTGCGCGCCAGGCACGCGAAGCGAACGACGACGGTTCGTCCCGTCATCGCTTGGCCCCGTGCGGTGCGGCGTCCCTGGAGCCTTTTGCTGCGTCTTCGGCCGAACGCGCTGTCCATTGACTGCCAAGCCCAGCCGGAATCCGCTGGCGCGGCTGGCCGTCTCGAACGATCCGTTTGGTCGTAATAATCTCGCTTTATGTGCGGCTTCAAAGCGGCTCGACCTGGCTAGTGGGCGAACAACTGCTTAGCGGTTGCGGCCTGATTTATAGCGAAAGAAAACAAACTGGTAATATACAACTGAGCGTTAAAGTGCTTCGGTGCCTAAAGTGATTTGAATTGATTCATTACCGCTCGTGGTTTCTGATGTGTAAAGAGGTGCAGCGTCGACAACTGTCCTGGTACGTGTTGTCGTTTTAACTGTCGTCGTCTTTACGCTGGCGCATAAAACACCAATATGAATCATAATAGCTATTGCAACTCCCAGTTCTTCGTGGTTTCGTGCTTTGTGTAAATCCATGACACATAAAGATAAAATCTATAAACAGATATTCTGAGGCACTTAACGAGTGTCGGAAGACGTCAAAGTCGCTGTGAAATTTATTTATTTTTCCGTTGCGGCAACTTCCTTCAAGTTCTTGTGGCTGGCGTACGCTCGTAGGAAAGGATGCCACAGTAAAATTTTGCTCCAACCCACTTCATTGTATTTAGTGGCCGTGGCGTGTTGCTTCGAGCAGGAGTCGCCGATTCGAATGCACACCGTGGCGTCCCCATTCCGTTGTGAGGGGACGCTCGTGTACTTGGGTTTAGGTGCACGTTGAAGTATACGATCGATAAATTGATTGATCGATCAATCGACCAGTCAATCTATCAATCAATCAGTCTGTCAAGTCTGGTCCAAGACAGTTTGTAATCCTTCAATAGTCCATGAGAGTTGTTCTTTATCTAGCTTGTAATGCGTGCTTACAGTTAATGCAGCAGTATTATATATATATATATATATATATATATATATATATATATATATATATATATATATATATATATATATATATATATATATATATATATATACGTGTGTGTGTGTTGCACCAAATTAAAAAAAATTATTGTCTGTGGCAGATAGCACAATTGTAACCCTTCAGCTAAATTACTCGATGAGGTGGCCATTACTCCCACGAGAAAGCAAAATAAATAATTGAACAATCAACATAATTACGCTAATCACCGTTTGATTTAATTACTTTACGGCACACATTTCAATTTACGAATTATAGCGAGTGAGTTCGCAAGGCGTATGCACTTGGAATGAATTCACAGGACTACGCCACTTTCGAGATATTACTTTTCAAAAGCGACGGATGAAACGCATTGGCGTTCCAGTTTTGTGCTTCAATGCTTAAAACATCGTTCTTTTATGTAAGCGAAACAACAATGCATTTTCACCGGGAGTATTACGGCGCATGTCTTGAAAGCGGTGCCATCCTCAGAATTCGTTCCAAGTCGATATGCCTTGCAATCTCGTCAGCAAGAATTGGTAGACTGAAACGTGCGTCGTAAAGTCAATAATTAAGACGTTAGTGCAAATATTTTAATTTTTCAAATAAGCATCTTGATTTTTTCGTTGCAACAATGGCCGTCCCACTGAGTAATCTAGCTCAAGGGTTAGAATGGTGCTATATATTTCAGGCAATTCTTTAAAAAAATGGTGCAGCCTTGTAAACAACACCCTACATTTACAGGCGGGGAGGCAGTGCAAATCAGGCTATCCTTGTAGCTTTTTCCCTCTACCCCTTCCGTCACGATGATGGAAATAATTTCCTTCCCAAAAAGACCGCGCACTGTAAACGGTTGTGACCTCACTTGAAGCTTTCGTCGGGATGATGCTTCGTGTATCTATCGCAAACTTATACTGCGAAAGAAACATGGAAGCCAAGGTGCACTGCTCGTTTGATTGGAGGCAGTAATTAAGCGGGGGTAAGTTTGTTCTGCTACAGGGTGAGCGCCTGTGCGTGCTCTGTTGCACACTCTCTTACCGCCCTATATAGAGCCGTGCCCGCATACAAAAAGGGTGAACCGTAACTACTAGACAGAGTTGCAAGAGGCATGGCAGAGAGGTTCGCGAGACGCGACTCCGGTTTGCTGTCCCACCGTAAGACTAAGATAAAGGCAAGGGGAACAGACAAACGAGGGAGCGTGAGTCGCGCTCGCATATCATACGGGACACGCATAGGTATCGCAGCTTGTGGTCATTGCAGCGTCTTACCAAGTCCCGCAGACCGTACAAAAACGGTGTGTTTCTCTCCAGCACAGATGCGCACGCTGCGACCATCGAATTTCCGCCGCATGTCGGTGCTGTGCGGTGGTTTGCATAATTTCCGCGCGGCGTGTTCGTTCGGCGCCCGTGTAACGCTATGGTTTCCTGCGCGAAACCCCTCGGACGGAATTTTCGCTTTCGTTGGCTTACGTAACATACAGATGCGTATACGCTCAACCGAACGGAACGATGTAACAATCTTTTTTTTTTTTCTTCCGTGGCTGCAGGCTTTATCCAGCTGGCACCTTCCCGCCCCACACGCTCACTGGTTCTAAACGCAGCTATAATAATATACGTGAGGCACCAAGTCACGCAATGCAGACTTGCAGCGGGCGTGTAACCTTTAGCACAGCGTGAGCGCGCTTATGCGTATTCCACGCTGTGGCCCGTCAGCGTAGAAACCGTTGAAGCTGGCATATGCGGCCGTTCCTCGTCCGCTGAGCCGACTGCGTAGGCAAAATAACGAAAGAAAGAAAGAAAGGAAGAAAGAAAAAGAAAAAGCTCGAGCCCTGCGCATGCGAGTGTTCGTGCTTGTGCCGCGTGCGGCCGGAGCAGGAAACGGCCTCGCGTCGGGCGGGCGCGCGCGACCTTGACGGCGGGCTTCGCGTCTTCAGCACTGTTGGCCGGGCCGGAAAAAGGGAGCGTGATGCGCTCCGGTGCCGTTGTGGTAGTGGCGGTCGGCGTACACG
The DNA here is from genome assembly GCF_038994185.2 of Dermacentor albipictus. Classification (NCBI taxonomy): domain Eukaryota; kingdom Metazoa; phylum Arthropoda; class Arachnida; order Ixodida; family Ixodidae; genus Dermacentor; species Dermacentor albipictus. The sequence goes on from NC_091821.1 coordinate 336,001,784, forward strand.
GCACGATGCGTTCCTCGCATGTCCTGCGCAGCGTCGAGCGCCTGTCGCCACCGCGGGAGCGATATGCCGCCACTTTTTGCATTTGTACGCGCCGAGTTTCCCACAGGAAAAAAAAAAAAAAGAATGCTACAGGGTGAACTCTGGCCGTAGTGTATTCTGCGGGAGATGTCGGCATGGAGGATCGTCCGGTACAGGGATGTTGGTTGGTGCGTGCATTTGCCTAAACTTCGTCCCTCTGGCTTCTAAACGGCTTTTTGCGACTTCGCAAGCTTATCAACGCAATATTGCGTTACAGACGCGACAACTCGCAACCGTTATCCATAGGTGTTCGAAGAAGCCTTATTGCCCTATGCATTTAGAAAAAAATAAGATTGCCCCAGAATTTAGGACAATAGAGGCAGATAAAGCGGAGTAAACAAATCCATAAGAACCTTTGAAGCCTTAGAGAACTCCATGTACTAACCATCATTCCCTTGGTAGCAGAGCAACAGTGAACTAGCTCAGATCTTGTTCCCTGCTAGTAATTTTAGTAGGAAACCCTGTAACCATACGCAGTCTTGCCTTGGTGTCTCCCGAGAGAGACAGAGAGAGTCATAAGGGAAAGGGTGTGGAAGGGTGCTTCGTTGGTGTCCTACGTATCCCGTTTTGTGTATACACGGATTCGCCCAGGTTTATGTTGCCTGTACTGTAAAACTACCTCTGTTATGCGATCTGTGCATCTTTATACATGCAGTCAACGTAAGACTTCACCCGAACAGCGAAGACTCATATATAGCGGCTTAAGTTTAACAGACGCTGGTTGTAAGGGGCAAACATCGAATTATTATTATTATTATTATTATTATTATTATTATTATTATTATTATTATTATTATTATTATTATTATTATTATTATTATTATTATTATTATTATTATTATACGAGATACGTCGATTGAGCTAAAACACACAACAATTTCGCTGCTCGTCCTTCTTGACAGAGCGGAAGAGCTGATGAATCTTTTTCTTTTTCCTTCTTTTTCCGACAGATTTTTTTATTGCGTTGCTTGTGTTACAAAATCCTGTTCCCTCTCTTCCGGTGGGTTGAAGGGGCGGACATGTTACTCGCACTGCAATTTCTAATGCGTAGTTAAGTCGCGCTAACTTAATATCACTTTGAATATATACTTTTTGGTAATACTTTATGGCACGTGTTGCAAATGCGGAAGCTATGCCAAGCAAGTGCTTAGTGGGATGCCATCGAAAGTGGGAAAAACCATATTAAAAGAAAGAAAGAAAGAAAGAAAGAAAGAAAGAAAAAAAGAAAAAAAGAAAGAAAGAAAGAAAGAAAGAAAGAAAGAAAGAAAGAAAGAAAGAAAGAAGATTTGTGGAATATAATGTTGCAAATGTTGGAATTCGTATATTCACGCACAGCGAATGTTTGGCCTTCTCTGTACGGATTGTGGTAAAGAACTAAATACGGGGGCGACTCGGAAAGTCTTTGTCCCTACTTTTTTAGGTAAATTACGGCTGTAGATTCGAAGTCAACATATGCATTCACAGCGGTGGACCTTTCTTGGACCGGCCCGTCCTTATCGGCCGTTAGCTCAGCGGCACGGCACTGCTGTCACTTTTTGAAGATGGCGGTTGCGCTTCGCACGTCCTCGGCGCACGAGCAACGAAGTGCGATTCGTCTTCTATGGAGCAAGGGACGAACGCCCATCGAAATCCACAGCGAAACGCAGCCCACGTATAGGGAAAGGTGATAGGGAAAGGGCCGTGAAGACTTTTGTGACAATGAGCGTTCGGGCAGACCGCGTTAGGACGAATTATACCACATGCGTATCTCAAATTTAGTGCTGCGATGGGCCAAAGTCTGAACCGGTGCGGGGACTGTGCTGAAGAAGTTGTTCAAAGTACGCAGAATCGTGCGTATATATGTAATTACACGTACATATACCTTATTTTGGCAAATAAAAAAATAGGGGCAAAGAGTTTCCGATTCGCCCTCGTATACAGCGGTGGCGGGAATTTTTCGCTTGTAAGTGCGCACCTGCGTTGCTCGCAACGCAGTTGTATGACAGGGAGCTGCACTCAGCATGATTGCGGGATCCGCGAATCGCGTTTATTACAGTGCTGCGCTTCGTGGAATTTCCGCTTTCCGCGCCGTCTTTTACCGAGTTGCGTTTTATCGCTGTACAGCTCTTCCACGACGAGGGCCTAGCCAACACGCACGCGCACCGTGGACATCCAGGTCGGAGCAGCGCCTCGAAACCGAAGCAGCGCCGCTTTTCTGCAGAGTGTCTCGAGTGTTTGCGTTTATTATTCCCCCCCCCCCCCCCCCCCCACACTCACGAGAGCACGAACTGCCTCGGTCAGCGTTCTCGAATGAGTGCGAGATCGTTCGTTATACACGCGCGTGTTGAGTAAAGTGCAGCGCGCGCTCGAAGAAAATCCGTGCTTGCCGTTCGCCGACCACGTTCAAGCACTCGGGCTCGAAGCGACAGAGTTTACGCTGCGCGTATGTCAATACTGGGGGGACTTTACTGGCGCTCTCACCGTGCATAGACCGGGCCTGTATAGAGTGTTTTCACTTTAAGGTGTTTTAGCGTAGCAGAGGTGTTCTATAATGTTGACTTGCACCGGGACATTTAGTTAGTTAGTTAGTCAGTCAGTCAGTCAGTCAGTCAGTCAGTCAGTCAGTCAGTCAGTCAGTCAGTCAGTCAGTCAGTCAGTCAGTCAGTCAGTCAGTCAGTCAGTCAGTCAGTCAGTCAGTCAGTTAGTTAGTTAGTTAGTTAGTTAGTTAGTTAGTTAGTTAGTTAGTTAGTTAGTTAGTTAGTTAGTTAGTTAGTTAGTTAGTTAGTATTGTGGTTAACGTCTCCAAGCAACTCGGACGCCTGTCGTCGAGGGACGCGGTAGTGAAAGGCTCCGGCATAATTTTGACCTCCCGGGGCTCTTTAACGGGCACAAAAATCTAAGTACGCGAACGTTTTTTCATTTTGCGACCATCGAAATGCTGCCGCCCAGGCCGGGGATAGAACCTTCGACCTCGTACCTCGTTTGTTTTGCAGAAAGCCTTAGCCGCTCACAACTGCCGATATAGCAGCGTATCGCTGGCGTGGACACATTGTGGCGTTGTGGTAAACCATAATGCACCTCCTATCGTGTTGCGAAAAAAAAAATTACCTACGATTACGTTACTTCCTAATGCGAAATTTGAGCGCAGCAAATAAGCTGTTTCACCTTTTCGATAGATTGAGGCAAAGAAATCGAGCAACACATGTATGCGCTATCACATAATTTTTTTTTTATTTTTCACACGTATTCCTTTAACAAAGACTCCACTAACAGTTCTTGACAGTCATGAAGGAAGCTTTGTGGTCGGAGAAATAGACTGATATATGTTCGACTTGGTACACCAATGCTTGATTCTCAAAGACGAGATCTATACAAGTGCCTCGCGAGGTTGTCACAGCCGTGGGACGCGTTACGAGCGAGAGGAACGGGATGTTCTCCCGCATAAGTGTTAGGAAATTGCTGTTTGTCTTTATGTCAACATTAAAGTCCCCCACTACTAACATCGGTGTGGATCGATGGACGGTTAATGCGAGTTGCAGGAAGTGCACGACGTCTTTCGTGAGTGCGGTAGCGGACTCACGAAAGCGGTATCAGTCGGTCGCTCCTAGCGCTGGGGGGATGAAAGGGGGGCGGGGCTGGTTACGAGGCCGACGACAACGCCGACGCGAAACCCAGGAACGGACGCCAAAGAGCCATTTGTGTAGCCAGCCCTCCTCCACAGTGTCTCCTCCTCCCTTCCATCATCCTCCCTCGCCCGGAGAGCCGACAGCGCGCATGCGCGGCGGCGGAGCAGATTCGTCGGCGAGCTGGTTACGAGGCCGACGACAACGCCGACGACGACGCGAAACCCAGGAACGGACGCCAAAGAGCTGCGCTCTAAAAACAGGAAACGAAGACGCCGATAATGCCGCTCGGGCAGCTCTTGGAAGACACACAGGAAGAGGCCATGCCACTTTCACGTTCCGACGCAGCCAGCAGACTTCGAGTGCTTGCACAGGAGATCACGCTCTCTCTATGATGCACATCAAGCAGCCAGACCAACCGGAGCGATCGTCAATACGACCTGCCCCCTTTGATGCATCTCTGTATGCCAACTGGACTCCGCCGAAGAGAGGCCACTCTGTTTTATCGCTTATTGCTAGGAGTGGCCTTCACGAAATCTTACTCATTTCGCATTGGAATGGCCGACAACGCTCTTTGCAATGCCTGTCTTTGCGAGGACACGCTAGAACACATTCTGTGCGACTGTCCTGAATATAATGTTCAGGGACAGTCTCTGGCGTCCGTTCTAGCGCACCTTGACAATAGGCTATTGTCAGTTGCAACTATTTTCACACATCGCCGACAGAAGACATCGCAGCTGAAGGCGGCGAAGGGACTACTTCGGTTTTTGAAAGAGACGGACTTGGACAAGCGGCTGTGACAATGATATCACGTACCGCGCAAGAGTGACGGACTGTAACTGACGATGTGTGTGTTATTATGTGATCTCTCTCTCTCTCTCTCTCCTCCCCATCTTTCATCCCCCATCCCGCTCCCATGTGTAGGGTAGCAAACCTCTTAGGCTAAACTGGTTAACCTCCCTGCCTTTCCTTCTCCACTTTTTCCTTCCTTGCAAAAAAAAAAATTTCTTTAGGCAAAATATAACAATATTTTCAGCGCTTGTCGCTCTGGCAGGTTTACGCCAGCGACTAAGTGGAATACAGTCGGTCAGTGCGATAAAGGTTCAACATCATAGGTTGTCGCTACCAAGGCTATTCTGCTTGTGCCTATGCCTTACACGCCTACGCTAACGCGTATCATATATGTAAAAAAAAAAACTTAATGTGGTAAAAGTTATGGCGAAGTAATATGTGCGTTAACGAACTCCTTGCTATAAAAAAAAAATCCCAACAATGATTTCTCCGACAGATTACACATGGGCAAGGTTTCAAATGGAACAGCCATGTACAGGCAACTTTAAACGCGATAGCAATAAGGGGCCTGTGTGGCAGAAAATTCGGCGTCGGCGTCCCCGTGAGCTCAAACTCCCATAACTTGTCTTACATTCTTGACAAAGTTACTCCTCGGGATTTTGAGAACGACAGCCCACAAACAAATGTCACTAAGCAAAACACCGACAGCGCATGCCTTTAATGTTAAATCATCTCAGACTGAAATATTACAAGTTCGAAACAATTACGGAAACTTGAAAATGATCTTTTTTTTTTTCGCTGCTGCGCACAATCTCCTGGTTCGGCTCACGCAAGAAGCGGGCGTATAACCTCGACAATACCATGACCTAAACTAGCGATGTGCAGTAAGTACACTTATACACCGAGCACAGTTCTTTGTTTAATTATTGAAATAGTTTGTAGCAAATGTGCCTTTTTTGTATGTGCACTGTATACTGCTGCTACATAGGCGGGATCAGGGACCTCTGTGAGACATGCATTGCCTCTTGTGTCTGCATCACCGTGAGATTCTATGTAGTTGAAGCAAATGCAAATTCAAATAATTTCGCGTGCCCCCATGGTTCACCATGCATATAAATGTAATAAAGAGAGAGAGGAGGGAGGGGGGTCAGATCGTTCTTGGTTTGCTCTATCTCCCTCTCCGCCCCCCCCCCCCCTCGAGAATAAATGGTGGTGGTGCTTAGGACACATTCGGAACTGCAGTGCCCGTATTGGGACCTCGTCGCTAGCGAACATGTGCAGAGAATACTTATTACGACGCAAGCGATAAAGCCTCGCTGTACCGGTGAGCGAGCGCCGTGGTGAGCCGGAAGATAGTGTGTCCCTTGAAGCCCCAGCACCGCAGCAGCAGCGGCGGCCTTAACGACGTGGCTGCAAGGATGTCGCACAACAGAAGTGGACGCGTTGCCCTCGCGAGCCATAATCATCGGTGCAGTTCCATTAGGGCCGCCTCTCTGGAACAACCTCGGCCTTGGAGCGTCCCATCTTAATCCGACCCGCTGCGATTGTTAAGAGTGCCCAGCGCTTATCGTCTTCCGGCGCATGCGGTGCAGACAAGCGGGCATTTCCGTCCGCGCGGGAACGTCGCGACCGCTAGCGTTTACGGCCATCGCCGAGTGTGGCCTGAACAAGCATTGCTCACTTCAAGGACGTTCGGGGTGAAATTAACGGTTGTAGGAAGCAAGCGTTTTGGCGTGCTTATAGAACAGGCGCGACCCTACGTTTTTCTTCCCACCGACGCCTTTGTTCTTACGCGTGTAGTATTTTCTTTTAGAAGGCTGTAAGCTTTGAGGAGACTTGTACGTGGACGACAAAAGTTACGTCTCTCTCTCTCTCTCTCTCTCTCTCTCTCTCTCTCTCTCTCTCCACCAACAACACCACCAACACCCCCTTCTCAGTAGTATATATAGAAAGATATAGAGAGAGAAATGTAGAAACAAAGGGAAGACTGTGATGTCAACGAGAGAATAGTGTGAAAGGCGATTCTAGCCACCCCCGTTTTTTGCGGAGACTTGTGCATGTGGAGGTGGAGAAAGCAGTCTGCTTGCACTTGCCTCCGTGTTCCTGCCCTCTGACTCTTCGAGAATGTTGGCTGAGGTCAACTTTTTGCGATGTGGTATCCTTATTTACATTGTTCTGCGCGCTGCTCAAGCCATTGAGGAACTCTTAATTAGGTTGCCTGATTACCAATCTATTTAAGCCAGTTACTGCAAATTGCGCGGCATTCCGACATTCGAGTTGACACAGTTAATTTTCGGACTTCCTTGTGTTGTCTGCTGTTTATTATCTGTTTGTATCTCAAGCTGTAATAAAGTGCGAACGGGACGAAGCAAACCATAACATATCTTGCGCTTAATTAGTACTTGAAAATTATATGCGTGGTCGGGACATAAACGGGTGCCGAATGCGCTCTAAAATCCCAAAACTGCATGAACACTTGTCAGTGAATAATTTATGCTTGTGTAACACGCACTGAGGAATATGAAATGGCGGTTTTTTTTCGTACTGGTGTTTCATTGCGACGTGATAGTATGCGTAAGCGCTTTTGATTAAATGTACTACGCACGTAGTGTATTGCCGTCCGGCATCAGGGAGCGGCGGCAGCCAGCGTTTGGAAAAGCTTTGAGCAGCCGCTTGCACAGCGTCCGATTATCTCCTTATCCAGACTGTCACACTTCAGCTTGCTGTTGTCATCTAAATGTACGTGCGGTTCTATTCTTATTTATTGTTACTATTATTGCTTTACGACGCGATGACGCTGCAACTGGAGCTCTTGTTTCTACTTGTAAATGTACGATGCTGCCACAGACATGTTAAAACCTCCTTCGTCACAGACAGCGCAAGTAATGTGGAGCTTTTTAGCCAAGGGTGGAATCTGTGATCATTCTTTAAACTTTACATTCATCACTTGTATGCGCTGAATGAGGAATATTGCGCGGTGAAATCTGTCCGCGTAGTTAGCGGCAAATCATTTTAATCGAGGCTGTACTTGTCTTGCAAACATTACCTCACACTTACATAACTTTTTAAATGCCCCCATTTAGGTTTCTGTGAAATAGAACTGTCTCTTTCATTTTTCTGTGCTCATAAGTATGCAGTACTTTCTGCCACTATGCCTGTCCAGAAAAAAGCGGACTTGTAATCGCCAGCTCTCAAGAAACCTACCGTGCTCCTCATACATAAAAAAAAACAGCGAGTATACGTTGTTACGATCGGCCTGCAGGAGTACCGACCTGCGAAATTTTCCCGGCCCGCTGCGACGACTCATTTTGTAAAGACAACAGTGTGCCTCCTCAACACCCCAACGGCGCCGGCGTGTCTAGCCACGTTCGGCAGATCGATTATTGTTAGTCGATTCGCTGTCGCCTTCACGGTTTGCTTGGGGCAAGAGAACTCGTGGAAAAGGATGTTTTGCGGTGCCTTCTCACGGGCCCCAGAAGTCGTCTCAGTCAATGGGCAGACGCGGTGGCTACTCACTGCGGGGTCAGCTCTGGATCAAGAGGCGCCTGCTTGGGCTACGCCCACTGCAGGGCAAAGGCCTCTCCCATACTCCCATACTTCTCCAACTACCCCGGTCTTGGGCTAGTTGTGGCCATGTTGTTTCTTATCCGCCCATGGTAACTTTCAGCCGCCCCCTACTACGCTTCCCTTCTCTTGGAATCCAGTCCGTATACCCTTAATGACCATCGGTTATCTTCCCTCCTCATTACATGCCCTGCCCATGCCCATTTCTTTTTCTTCATTTCAACTAAAATGTCATTACCGCGCTTTCGTTCCCCCTCCCAATCTGCTCTTTTCTTATCCCTTAACGTTACACCCATTATTCTTCTTTCCATAGCTCGTTTCGTCGTCCTCAAGTTAAGTAGAACCCTTTTCGTAAGCCTTCAGGTTTCTGCCCCGTACGTGAGTACTGGTAAGACACAGAGGTTATACACTTTGCTCTTGAGGGATAATGGCAACCTGCTGTTCATGATTTCAGAATACCTGCCAAACGCACCTCAGCCCATTCTTATTCTTCTGGTTATTTCGGTCTCATGATCCGGATCCGCGATCACTACCTGCCCTAAGTAGATGTATTCCCTTACCACTTCCAGTGCCTCGCTAACTATTGTAAACTGCTGTTCTCTTCCGAGACTGTTAAACATTACTTTAGTTTTCTGCAGATTAATTTTTAGACCCACGCTTCTACTTTGCCTGACCAAGTCAGTGAGCATGCATTGCAATTGGTCCCCTGGGTTACTAAGCAAGGGCATATCATCAGCGAATCGCAAGTTACTAGGGTATTCTCCATTAACTCTTATCCCCAATTCTTCCCTATCCATGTCGATGAATACCTCCTGGATACCTTTATCGCAATTCGAATCTCCCGGCAACCAAACGGGGGAGTGGTGACTTTGCATACGCTATCGCCACCCTTTGCTGCTGTCGGTGGGGTGCCGTCGGTGAGTAAAACCGCGCCAGACAGACGGCGGTACCGAGCCACGACAGAGCGGCGGATTCGCCGCTGCAGCTTCTTTTCCGTCAAGTAGCGCAGACCGTTCGGGCATCCCGCGACATCGCATGGAAGTTGAATTCTCTAATTATCTACTACTTGCGGTTTGTCCGAGTTTCGCTAGCCAGCAAAACGAGCGCAGCACTATGCGATAACGAAACTACTGAAATGAGAGAGCGTGGGCGGCGCAGAGTCGTGCGAAAACGAAACCTTGCGACTGCCTGCGTCGTTGTCAAGGGTAATCTCAATTAGTTTTTTTTTTCTGTGGAGGAAACACAACTGTACAAGTAGCATTTTATTTCGCCTTATAATACTATACAAGGATGTTTTTTTGCAACGAGTTGTTGAGTTCTAGTGACAGTGCTTTCGTTATCGGGCTTGTAATCGGGCTTGAAAGTACTTGAATATCCCTGAGGAGTCTCTAATCATGTCCTGCATTTACTTCAATTTCTCGTTTATTAAGGCTTTGTTCGCGATAATATTGACGCCTTAGAGATTATCGAACGCTAATCTATCACTTTAGCTTGACCTAATATGTGCCTTTCGTGTCCCTTTAAGGGTCTGAATTACAGTGCATCGCGCTCTGCCCACAAAATTTCTTGTCACCAAATTGTGCTAGGATGGGGCTTTGAGTGAGTGAAGGCTGGTTGTAGTACGCGAGTCTCAAAGAGACGCTAAACGGCCTCGCACATGCAAACGGCAAGTCACGTCCCCCATCTGTACCTGCCCGGTCTATTTTCATCTCTGGGGCAGCCATGCGTAGTAAGCCTTTCACCGGATCTGGGGCGCCTGTAGCGCATGCCCGAGCGCGTGCATGCATGCATGCACGCGCGCACGTGTTCGACAGATGAACGGGAAGCGCCGAGCGGTGTTGTTGCAACCCCCCTCCCTCCCCCCACTAGACGATAAATGGATTACACCAGCATTGCAACGTCCGTACTCGGCAGCGCTTTATTAGATCTCGTTGTGGCATTTCTATATTGTCCCTATAGCGGCGGCCCGGCGACCTTGAGGACTGTTGAAGGGGGATGCAGCTTTCTTATGCTGTCCATTGCACTGCAGAGTATCGATATTTAACACGCTTAGGAAGCGGCAATCCAGCCGATCAGATCTCTAGCCTGGTAGATTGGTTAATGCTGCGTTGTTATCTTCTCTGCGCTACATCTTCAATTTGGTGCATTGCGGTAAGAGGGAGGAGCAGTCTTATCTTTACATGATGCGCCTTGGAGAGAACACTACAGGGGCTGGAAGAAAACAGTAAATATCCTAGCCTACGGAGCATACGAGTATCTGCCACTTGGAGCCAGATCGGGAGAGCTGTCAAATTTTACCACTCGGGGATTGCTTTCCACGGAGACCGCTACAAGGCCAGAACATACACCCTCTGTCTTCAGATATTTGAGTCGAAGCATGCGCATCTGCAGCCGCGGAAGCGATTCTCCCGCTGTTGTGGTGGTTGTGATACGAAAATCTGCGGAAATGGTTCCGTTTCGACAATGTAAGCTGTAGGTTGAACCTCCTGGCATAGTTTTGTGCAGGGCGAGCTTTGCGTCTTGATTTCAAGGGAGCGTTTATTTGGTCCGTTGGAGTCAAGCGCGTGCGCATGGACAGCCCATTGATTCTGGGCGCTCCGCGCCACAGAACACCTATACAAACTTAGAGAAGGGAAACTGTACCTTCCACAGTGCTACGGAAATAAGCGTAGCGGTGGCGTCGTGAACTAAAGTATGCGACCACCGGTGGCGCTGTACAACAGGAAACGGAAACGGGGATTTGCACCCGCTTTACCAGGTGTTCTGGCTGCTGCGCCTCGATCGTGCTCCCGCCAGTTTGGTTGCTGTGTGGCAAACGTCGCGCCTATGTGTATATGTAGGCGCTACGTTTGCCACACTGCAACCAAACTGGCGGGAGCGCGATCGAGGCGCAGCAGAATACATGTAGCGCTGAGTCATATCGAGTTAAGGCACACTCTGAACTGACTTTTAAGGGCATCCCGAGCTGTTTTTCGTTTATTACGCCGCCGTTACCCCGAGTTGTGCCGCCGCGCTCCAGCTGTTGCATTTCGTGTAGGGCTACTGACAGAATGCGGTTTCCAGGTGGCACGATGGCCTCGACTGGAATAAACGCACATGACACCAAAGATTGAGTAAGCCTGAAAATATTTTATTTGCATTTTACAAGTACAAACAGAAAGCACACGTCTACGCATCCACACAAACGCGGTTACATAGTCAAGAACATAATCAAGAAATGGCTCATTAATAAGGGTAGCACAAACGCACAAGAAAGAAGACCGAAGCTACAAAACGTACGGTCGGCTGCTAAGTATTATAATTTCCCTATCACCGCGTGTCACTTTTATACAGCATCTTTACAGCACTACCAGGCAGGGTAGTTTGGCCGAAAGAACGCAACAGTTTACGGCCGTCAGCTGCCTCTTCCTTACGGGTGTCATAATTATCCTAATCTCCGCATCAACGTCGTGCAATCTGAAACATATGTGCCAGCTTAATACATGTGTAGTGAAATTATGATAACCACTGCGTCTTATCAAACGCATTGGTTTTGCAAATGCGCGTTACAGCTGACGGAACGACATACTGTAAGTGAAGCACAAGAGAACAAGAACAAAAGGAGGGTACAACACTTGAAGAAATGAAGAATTAGTAGGCGTACAGCAAACAAGCGATGACGGAGAACACACGATGCATCGGCTGTCTGTGACATCGGTTTGCGTACTCACGGCGTTATGGAGATCAACGGCATAAAAACGTACCTTCAAGCGTACTCCCTCAACCTCCGCCGCATTCCTTATGATAATCAACGCCTAAACAAAATGAGGCACTATTTTTTGCCAAGAGTAGACCTCTTTACAGCAAGTCAATGTAATGACTCGCAGACGAAACCAGCATGCTTTCGAAAATGTTTTACCGGTTTTACCGCCGCAGTATTCGAACGTCAACGGCCAGGAAACACATCGATACCAATAGGCTGTCGGCTGCCGGGGTTAATAAAGTACAAAAACCTTGACGCTATGACTAAAAAGCAGCTTCAACAATCAAATTAAAAAAAAAATCAACTACCTATTTGCCTGAGGTATCAAAACAACCTTAGACGCCTCGATTGTTTATGTCAATGGTTTGTGTAAAGTAAAAAATTCAGCATGTTCAGCGCCCCTAGCAGAGAAAGCACAAATTAAAGTATTCGACCAAATTACAGTAGCTCCACTTGCGCGCTTACGCTGAAACGCGCCTCGATTGATTTTTCGCCCTCTGTGGCCATTTGTTGAACTTGAGAGTGTACGGGGCCTGTCCGCGCCATCTGCGCAGGGTGCTGGCAGTTTCGGCGCACCGCTTCCGGTTCTTGGCGCTCGCGCTGGCGTTACGCGAAGCGAAGTTGTCTGGACGCTCACGCGGTGGCGCCAGCATTCTGAAGCGCGCGTTGGCGGCGAGCGGGAGTGCTGTGCGCAGTCGGAAAACCCGAGGGGCCTGTCGTCGCGCGGCTTTTGTGCGTGTGCGTGTGCGTGTGTGTGTGCGTGTGCGTGTGCGTGTGCGTGTGCGCGTGCGCGTGCGTGCGTGCGTGCGTGCGTGCGTGTGTGCGTGCGTGTGTGTGTGCGTGCGTGTGTGTGTGTGTGTGTGTGTGTGTGTGTGTGTGTGTGTGTGTGTGTGTGTGTGTGTGTGTGTTAGCGTCAGCGAGCGAGATAAGGAATTGTCGAAAGACATTTTGCTTGCAGATGAGTTATGGATAATGAAGGAGAGAAAGACGCTTTAGTGGAAACTTAACTCAAGGTGCCAGCCGTCCTTTTCTTTTGCATGCTTTGATGAAGCAACTAAGTAAGGCCTGATAAAGCTCCTCTAGAAACCAGCGAATTTAGGTGTGATCCAACACACCGCGCTGTGCACGGAAATAGCTGCATCGATTTCCAGCCGCTTAGCTGTCGGCGGTGTTCCGATTTAGGAGAGCCGCTTAAATTCCTCTCTAATGAAATATTTCCGCGCCGCCACGAGCACAGAAAGAAAGAAAGAAGGAAAGAAAGAAGGAAAGAAAGAAAGAAAGAAAGAAAGAAAGAAAGAAAGAAAGAAAGAGAAGGAAAGGAAGAAGCTGGGCCGTAATGAAGGCAAGGCAGGCTCCTGGGCCCTGTCAAGCTGTTTTCTTGCCGTTTTCATCCCAGAAGTCGAAGCAGAATATTTTCTGGTAAATAAAGAAAATTGAAAAAAAATTAATTCAATTGAACTGGGGGAAATTCTTGGTTGTTTGCTTTTTGCTCTGGAGAAATGGCAGCGGTGATTAGAAAACGAAGAGGGGGGGGGGGGGAGACGAAAAGACAAAAATTAAACCCCATGCGGACACCCCTGATTTAGACCAGGAGTTTGGAGGTAGAAAAAAAAAATACTGAATTTCTTCAGTGCTTTGGCATGTGAGCTGAAACTGGACAGGCTTGGTATGTCAGGCATCGCAGTGCACTCGTTAGTTTCGAGTTGTCAGTCGTAGTTGTATAGAGACTCGGTTTTGTGTCGCGATATCCCGTCTCCGGGTGCTTTTGGCCATGGGTGTACATGTAATGTCTAATACTCAGCACTCTCGCACTCTGTTGCGTTAACGCCCTGGTCACTTTTTTTTTTTTTGCGTCAACAACTGCTCAGCGCCCGCAGTGCGGATGTAAACCGGCGCCACAGGTGGAGCACATTACGAATGCTTTATGGCGACCGAATAATCCGCTAGGCATTGCCATCTTATTTAAATAAGATGCCTACAGGGCGCGCACATTTCATGGAAAGCGTAACTGTGTCAATGAGGTGTGTGAGGTCCTCGTGGCCTGCGGCTCGTCAGCGCAGCGGTATTATGAAAGTGGTTGCCTATAACAGGCCAGGAGTCGTCTTAGGCTTTAAATGCGCGCTACTGATTGATTGGTTCTGCCGCTTGTGCTATAGTCTGCGTTTTTAGCTGTCATGCGTTTCCAATAGCTTTGTCAAATAGGGTTGTGGCTAGAATTGTTCCTTTCCTTTCGTTCTTTTTCTTACGTGATGAACTTGCTTTGTGTCACATAGTGCTATATAAATCCTGGTGTCATCATGTCGCTAATGCGTTTCTTTATTTATTTTCTGGCAACAGTATCTTGCTTTAATTGTGTACTGGTGTCAAATAAACTTTGACTTTGAAAACACTCAACGTGTTCAGCAGCGAGGCGCTGACTCACTTATGCCGCAGAATTCGTCGCCCGTTTGATAAGCTTCGGGGCCTTATGAAAGCCCATGACGCGTACATCGTGGACGTCTTTCAGTTCAGAAGGGGTCGTTGCGTAACAAGTGCGGCATATCCGCCAAAGTTAGAAGCAGAGCTGGAACACGTCTTGGGCGCTTTCGCGGAGCTTCTCCCTGTGCGGGGTCCCGCGTTCACAACCCTTCACGGCGCGCTGTTCCGTTACGCACTGCATATGCTCCTGCGCCCATGGTAACAGACAGTGTTGTATACCTCTGGCACTGCGCCAGAAAAAAAGGGGGGACTCCCGGCGATTTGGTCGCCGCGTCAGCGTTGCTATGGCCGTGCCAGGCCTAGTTGCGACACGGAGAAATCAAATCGACATTTCCATCTTCGCTTTGCAGCCACTACAACAAAGCGTCTGCGCCGCCCGCGACGAAGATGTCGAAACCGGGAGGTGCAATATATACGGCCGCATACGCGCGACCGTCGGCTCTGTCGGATTATGTTCGCGCGCTTTTTTCTGTTTGCACCCTTTCGACGTAAGACGCCATTACGCTGATCAGATACTGCAGAGGATAAGAAATAAGGGAGAGAGCCTGTGCCACGAACCAGCAAAGTTTTTTTCTTTCTTTCTTTCGTTTCTTTCTTCGGTGGTCATCCGTTTTGGTGTGGCGAGATAGCCTTGCTGAATTAACGGGCACCCCGCTGACAATCAAGTCGGGCGCCGACTGTAGGTTTTGCTTTCGCTTCTGAGACGTTCGCGAAAAAAGAAGCTTAGCCTCTGTCTGGATCGAGCTCCTAATGTATTGGATCGACCGAGACAATTTTGGAAAAGAAACCAGCGCAGAGAGAGAGAGAGAGAGAGAGATTAACCAAGGACGTGCCCGGTCGGCTACCCTATACTTGGGGAGGGGAAAAAAAGGAAGCACAGATAAGGAGAGAAAATTGAAATAGCCAGTCATTCACAGTCAGTCGCAGAGGAATCTCCCCTGTCACAAGCTCAGCGCGAAAGCATGGGACACAGCAAGGAGCAAGAAGACGTGGGAGAACCGAAAGCTCGATCTCTATGTACATATTTTTTTAGTTAGTCACGGCCTCGTGAAGCCAACAATGATGCCCAGGACAGTACGCAGGTCCTTAACCGGACGCGTGCGGGGCATGTAACTCCGCCGCAAAGGCGCCAGCCACTGCCGCTGCCCGTGAAAAAAGGCGGCACCGATGAAATTACCTGACTTTCATATCGTGAGCAACAACACATAGTTTTGCACTTTTTAATAGGCTGAGAATATTACAGCAAAGCTGTCCGTGGCTAGGGTCCCGGCATTTTTTCGTGTCCGTCACGTTGACAGAAAACCCAGGTGGGCCGATCCCGGCGGCAGTGCAGGGCCTGGAGCAATGGCTCATATACCCCCGTAAGTCAGGGGCGTGAAGCCAACCTACAGCACAGATTTCGTTTCAATAGGAGGCGCGCAAATAAAGACAGCCGTCAAACCAGATAATTGATGACGAGGTGAGTGCACTTCCGCGTTGATCAGCGGACGTACTTTGCCGCCCATCCCTCGCCAGTGTTCATTCTTGTTTGTTTGTTTGTTTGTTTGTTTGTTTGTTGCAAATACCTACAGTGTCCGAGTTCGACATTATCGTAGGGGGGTTAATTACAAACAAAGGTCTAAAATGGAATTTCGCGGAAAACAGCATGGGATCAGTTGCAGTACTAAAAGTACAGTCATCGTCATTCAATAGGAAGACAGCACATCCAATATCAAGCATAAAAACATCCCATTGTAAAATTTGTTAAACAATGCATAAAACGGTTCGCTTGAAGTATTATTTAAAACAGATTCACGTGGGTCATTTATAGCGGATGAACAGTTGGGTGCTGACACTATCTCATCCGGGAGCAAATACCTTCTACAATTTTCCACGGAAAAATTAAAACCTAAATTATTTTATACGACTTTGGTAGGACCTTAGTTTCTTGAATATGTCGCTTGTCTACAACTGATCATTTAATTAAATTATGGGGCTTTACGTGCCAAAACCACTTTCTTATTATGAGGCATGCCGTAGTAGAGGACTCCAGAAATTTTGACCACCTGAGGTTCTTTAACATGCACCTAAATCTAAGTACACGGATGTTTTCGCATTTCGCCCCCATCGAAATGCGGCCGCCGTGGCCGGGCTAAGGGCTGATAATGAGGTTGTTCTAAGTATATATTGTCTTTAATTCCTGTGATACCGCAGTTAATGTTGTGTAAAAGCTTTAACCCGATTATTTTTCTGCGTGTGGACAGCAACTTCCACCCCAGATTTTCCCTGATTTGCGAACCTCTTATATTTTAGTTGTAGATTCCCGTGATGAATCTGGCAGCCCTTTTCTGAACACGCTCTAACTTATATTCAAGAACGTTTGTGAAGGGTCCCCACGCTGCGCATGCGTATTCTACCGCCAACCTTGTAAAATACAGTTTCTTTAAGTTTCTCTTGAAAAGGTGTAAGAGGCGGCACGCTTTGGCGCCTGTTGTGTCAATCTGGGATATGTCCAGTCCAATGTCGCAGTTAAAGTGACGCCCAGGTATTTGACTTCGTGAACGCATTACACTAAAACGTAATTTGAAAAAAAGTATGAACTAGACACATTTTTATTTTTGTTCGTAGTTTGAACATAACATATTGCTATCTTAAAATCCATTTTCCATTTGGCACACCAAGAACATTTTTTTTTTTTTTGAGCTCAAACTGCAACACCCTCGTATCTTCGGCACATGACACAGGATGGTATGCAATGCGATCACCCGCATACGGTCTGACATTCGAAACGACGCCTTCACTTAAATCATTGATAAAAATGAGGAATAGCAGTGGCACAAGGACTGACCCTTGAGGCACACCTGATAAAACACTAACCTTTCGCGACGTCCCACCGTTCAGAACCACTTTTTGCTGCCGTTTGTGCAAATAATGTTTAAGCCAACTGTAAAGAGAATCGAGAAGACCTAGAGATGACAGTTTGTATAAGAGTAAGTCACGCGGGAGTACGTCAAGTTCTTTTCGAAAATCAACGAAAGCAGCGTCTGTCTTGTCCTATGGTTAAAGCTGAGTGGAGGGTCATTTATGAATTCAATCTGTTGAGCGGTACAGGTTAATCCTATGCGAAATACATGCTAGGTCAGGATGAAAAAAAAGAAAAGAGAAATGGTCATGAAGGTGCTTCCCTACTAAGACCGGAGTAAATAACATGTTCCAGTGTTTCATGTCAAATACAACGGTCCATAATTGCTTATCAAATCACGACAGCCGCTTTTAAATACGCAGGTTACATTCGCATTTTGTAGTCGCTAGGTAATCTTTGAGAGTTTATTGACTTGCTAAATAATTCAACCAAAATAGGAGCACTGCTGTGGGAGCAACGTTTCAAGATGTGATTTGATATGCCATCTGGACCGTGAGCAGAGTGATGATTAATCTTGCACCATAGAGCCCTGATTCCAGCCTCACTTAAAATGACGTCATGCATCTGAGTTAATTGGTCGTTGTCGGAGACCTTAACGTAGACATCTCACAACAGGAAACAAAGCAGTGGTTCACACGTTTGGTGGAAGACTTTGGCCTCGGTTACTTCAACGATCCGATTAAACCAACTACCGCACATGGGTGATGCATCGATTTACCTTGCGGGGATGCTCGACTCGCACGCGTCCCCTGATGTTGTTTTCCCCGCATGGCTTTCGCGTATCCCTTCACACGACCACTTTTGATCGCGATCAAGCTCGATCCGTATCGTGAAACTTTCGAGCGTGATTGGCTCCTTCGCGCACCTTTCTCAAAGGAACCAATCGCGACCGAGAAATTCGATCCGGATCGGGCTTGATCCCGATTAAAAGTGCGCCGTGTGACACCCGTATAATCCGGCTTCTCCTCGTAGCTAAGCGCCGGCAGCGGTCTGTGTGGTTGCAACATGCTACGAGAGATGCCGCGAGTGTTCCGCTGCTAACGCCACCTAACGGCGAGGTTACTTCGGCGCGAAGACTGTTGGTCGTTGGCTCGGTGTCGGCCAGCGGCGCGGACGTTCTGCGCGTGCGCCGATCCATGTTTCTGCGAGACCGCCTCGCGAGGCCTAGGAGCAGGACACCAGAATGGACGAACACGATCGTTCGAACGCGCCACTGTTCGCGTGACCGTACACGCGAACGGCCAGGCGTTGGTGTCCAGCATGGGGCGAACATATTCCCTCGATACCCAGTCGCCGTGTGTCGGACTACCTAGATTTGTTGCGCGCCCATCGGCATGTTCTGTGGATAGCATGTAGGCTAGCAGGCACTTGTGTATGAGAGGTGCAATAAATGCCCTTGTGATTGTTTGCACTACTGTGTTGTCATTCCATTGCGCCAAGAGCACGGGTGAGAGCCCCACAAAATGTGACCAAAAAAACATTTCTTCAATAAGAATGGAAAACATCTGTGTATCATAGCGACCCCAAAGCAGTTATAGCAGTAATTTCAAAGTTATAGTAATAAGGGTTTCGTAAACTGCATTTAAACGTGTGTCTGTGTCATATATGACTTTGAAGAGTGAATTGCGTAATGGGCCCACGGCATCGGATCACTGCTTGACAAGTTGCCCTACATTAGGCGCAACATATATGTAGCTTCGCTGACCAACCACCTTCACAGGAGGGGATCGGCGGAAATTTTTGAAAGATACAAGGCGCGCGTTGTGAATGAAATGTCCAGTCACTTTTGTTATTTGCGCGCTGCAAGAAGGCAATACCTTGTCTGAGCAACATTGGCGGTTGTGCAACATGTGCTCCCTATCTCTTCTCCCCATCTTTCATCCCCCCATCCCGCTCCCATGTGTAGGGTAGCAAACCGGTTAAGCTAAATTGGTTAACCTTCCTGCCTTCCTTCTCCACTATTTCCTTCCTTCCTTGGCGGTTGAATTTTGTAACAGCTACTTTGCATATATACGGCACAGATAAAGATGGTGCATACATATACCTAAGTATATATGCAACGTGACGGCGACGGCAAAAATTTGCCAGTGGTCTCCGTATAGTTGCTATCGCAATAAAAGAGCAAAAAATGATATGAAAATGAACGAAAGGCCTGATCGAGCCGAACCCGCATCTCCCGCGTTATATGCCTGCAGATGCTCAATCATTTGAGCTACACGGCGACGGACATAGTAAGGGGACACATAAATGGACGCTGCGTATGTGGCCCCCTTACTGCGTTCTGTGTCTGTGCGCTCTACTTGTTCCGCTCCCAGAAACGCCGCAACAATCAGCCCAAGTTGCATCTCGCCGAGCCACGGTCTTGGAAACGAATCAGAAGATGTGCACCGGCTCCTCCCGAAAGATTTTACGTCGCCCGGCGACCGTGGCCCACCGGGGGGGCGCTTTTGCATCCGTTTTTGCTCTTCCTCATCCTCTTGATGGGCTGCACAAAGTGGCAGCGGAGTGTGCGTTCTGGAGCAGCGGTGTTGTATGCGTATACTGCGGCACTCGGCCAAGAATTGAAACAGGTACATTTCTGGCACAGCGTCCGCATGTGCTTTCTTCTTTTTTTCATACGCGACACGGAGTTGAAGCGGAATATGTGTCCGGAAATAGGATACGCGATGTGTTTGCATTGCTTCGATTCCAACCAACGTAATGTCTTCGCCGCCTGATGTATGACATATATATATATATATATATATATATATATATATATATATATATATATATATATATATATATATATATATATATATATATATATATATATATATATATATAAACGATTTTCATCGGATTGCAGCGGTTCTGCATATTTAGCATGCTTACTGCAAACGAAAGAGATGAACAAAGTTTGGCTTGACTGGACGGAGGTGGGTCCTTTTGGAAAGCATTAATTCAGTCTTTCTTTTTTTATGCAGGGCAAAATGTGATAAATTTTTGGTAAAGGTTTGACATTTTGGGGCCTCACTGAAATCGACGTGTAACTTTACCTGCACAATTGTCTTTGACGTCATCTGTGTAAAGACCGGAGACTCTGAGAAGAAATAATCAGGAACTCTGACTGTGTAGCGTCCGGTCACTGAAAACTACCACCTGAGAGTAGAGTACAGCAAAAGCATTGATGATGCCCATTTGCGTGGTGCGTTTAACTTGACATTGTAATGCATGGATGGACGGACGGACGGACGGTATAACATACTTGTTTAAAAGACTCGCAAACGTTCTACTTCCTCACTTAGGATCGTTTTCTTAATTATCTCGTAAGGGAAAATTTCTCGCGATGCGCCACCACAGGTTGAGCGAAAACCGCTATCGCGGAACTCAACACAGTCGGCAGCTCAAGGAACTGCAAGAAGGCATCTCAATTAAACAAAACAAAAAAGAAGAAGAAAGTCCCTCCCGCGCTAAAGAGCGCAAGCCAAAATTTGATTTCTACACGAAGTTTGAAGCTCGATCAAGCAAGTTTGCTCTGAAGACTCAATTTCAAGCCCCGGATTCACTAGCGCCTTTAGCTTGCTTCAACCGACAGGTATCGACATCGAGGGTCAATCTGCTATTTATTATGTCGTTCCCAAACCCCAGCTAAAGCATTGATCTTGCGGCCGGCTTTCTCGTTCAACGGGCCACGCCACGGTTCCAGTCCACAGGAAGACAGTGTTACATCTGCGAGAGAAGTCGAACTTCATCTCCCGCGTAGGAGCGCGACGCGAGAAAGGACGCTCGTGTGCCGTCATCCCGGCGTGCCCACGTGACCATCACTAATCCAAAGCCCTCCGCGGCGGCGTCCCTCATTTGCATAATGCAGCTGTGGGACAAAAGATCGCGTTAATTATTATTAACTGCTCTTTCAAGCTTAATGCCGACGCGAAACCGCGACACGGCTCCCACGAATCGCGGTGCATTACGATGGTCTCCGTTCTTCGGCAAAGAAGAAAGCAATTGTGGAAACTGGGCGGGCGGGCAGCCAAGGAAAAAAGTAGCAGAGCGGAGAGAAGCAGCGGCGACGAGAGCGAAGCGGTGCCCCCCTTCCTCCGCATTGTTCCTTCTCTTTTCTTCCGACCGCGCGGAGGTTGCGGGGTCGCTCCGCGGACGGCGCTCGGGGCGTCGGCGGCGCCGGGCATCTCCGCGCCGCAGTCGGCGTTCGCGCCTCGATCGGTGCTGCGTGTCGCGGGGCTGCGCGCGCCGACGCCGCCGTCGGGCTCAGCGTCAACACACGCCGGCCCCGTGTGTGTGTGCGCGCGCGCGCGTGCCATGTGGTCGGCGTCCCTCGCGGGCTTCCCGAAGGCTCGCGCCACCGTCGCAAGTGGCTCGGAGCCGCGCTGAGTGCGCACCACGTTGCGACCCGAGCGCAGAGCCATGCGGACCCTGGCCAAGGAAGGCCGGCTCCCGCCCACGCTCGAGGAGCCGCCCCCCGCGCCGGCGGCCGCAGCCGACGCCGGGGGCACCGGGCCGGCGCCATCGGTGCCTCCGCGGTCGGTCAAGGCTCGCTCGCCGTTCAGCCGTCTCACGCTGCACGCTACGGACGCCGGCGCGGCGCTGTTCCGCCACAAGTCTCCCTCCAAGTCGCCCACCAGGTCGCTCAAGTCCCCGCCGCCGCAAGCCGCCCAGCACGCGGACCGGTCGCGCCAGCCGACGCAGCAGCAGAAGCCGCAGCAGCCGTTGTCGCATCACGCGGAGCACGGCAAGGCTGCGCACTCGGCCTCGTCGTTCGCCCGCGGACTGCGCTTCCAGCTCAAGCGTCGCAACACGTCGTCCTTCGCCGGACAGCTGCGACCGGACCCGGGCCCAGGTCGGTGCTGCCGTCCGTCGCGGCTCGTTCCGCAACTTCGTCGGTGCCGGAGTTCAATGTCCGCGGCGCGCTGTTGGTGGTCCTCTGTGCGGTGCAGGTTTTTTTTTTTCTCATTGGTATCGTGCAGCGAATTCTGTGGCGTCACTGATGGTCGCTGCGTTCACATCTTCGTATGTGTGCGTCGCTTCCTGTGCGCCGAGCCGCGGTGCCACGCGCGAACCCGCAGATGCGTCTTCTCGCGGTGATGCACGTCATCGCGCGCTCCTTGACCGCGCACGCCTGCGGTGTGCGATGCCGTCCGAAACGATGCACTCGTTTCCGTGCCTCCGGGGCAGTCGCGCGTAGTCGCCCTGCCGCGGCGCCGGCAGCAGTTCGTTTAAACACCGACACAGAAACGCCTCGAAGCTTGACAGTATAGCTCTCCCTGTCTTCGGTTCGCACTGCGGATTGCCTTTCGTTGCGCGGCTACGTCGCATTCTAGCAGTTATCAAATCTGAAGCACGTGTACGTCCCCGCGTACTACACTTCCTTCAGAAAGTCCGTAGTATATCTTCTGGCGAAACCCTTTTGGTGGTATACATATTTCGATCCTGCTACGAACGGGACGTTGTAGTTGTATGTATGTGCATGGCCTGTCGCACGTAATTATGAAAAATGTGTGCTGATCTCGCCGAAGTTTTTCCCTCAGGTCTTGCAGTTACTCTTATGCGTATATATGCGCACCCCTTGACGGGGGTCCGCGAACTTTCATCATTTCTTTTTTTTTTTCTCGCGACTCGAGCACGAACTGTGATGGTATTCCGCACCGGCTTGCCAAGACGTTTCTTGAGAACCCTGGGCTGTCCTCGTTGCTCGCTTGCTATTCTAGTAAACTGTACCGTACCGGCGTAAATGGCGCCGTGCCGAGGTGTGCGCTGTTTTCGATCTCGCGACCTTTAAAGCGTGCGTCGTTTATTCTGTCACGCATTACGCTGCCGTTTGTCGAGCACCTTTCGAGCTATATAACGTATACACAAGCAGAGGCTTATCTCACGGGGCAGCTTCATCCGTTAATCCTTCTTCGCATTTAATTTTCTCGAAGTGTATTTCTCCGTGTGGTGATTATATGCTTCTTAAGGATCGTATACACGTTGCGGCAGGTTGTGACGACGTTGCATGCAAGAGCGCGAACCTTTGCACCCACAAACGTTTTCATGACACTATAGTAGTCGCCTGAAAGGGATTGCCGTTGGTGTAGCAGCCTCCACCTATTCGCAATCGTTGACACTGTCTGGGGATCTTCAGAAAATCGGCATTGCAGACAGCTGTAGGCCGGACGCGTTGACTTGTAAGCAAGTCCGCAGACATGAGATGCCGCGAATTGTCGTGTGCACGTCAATACGCAAAGCGCTTCGTATACATCGCCAGAAAGCGAGAGTGTCGACGTCCACACGCGTTAATTCGCATCCTACCCCTAGGCATTTCATTCGCTTTGGGGAACGTGAAAAATTCATTGGCGCGTTAGCAGCCGATCGTTGCGGCTCACGGGTATAATTACGCAAGGGATTGAAGCGCACGCTCTTGGCACAGCCTTGTTCTTTGTTTACCGCCTCCGCGATCCACGTTACACTGTATTATGTACATGTCAGTTCTTGCGTTCCCGTATTTTTTATTTATTTTGTTATTCGGAGAAACTAATAACTTGATGGAGCGTACACTTTCTATGCTGACGCGGCGAGCAAGGACCTCTGTTGTGCCATTTTGAGTGGCAACATCCACTCTGTGTTTTCTTCTTTCTTTTTCTCTATCCTGCAAATTGTTATGATTGCATCGTGAAGCTGTAATCGTCTTAGTGGTCACATTTTTTCCTTGTCCCGATGGCGCAATCTCGTGGAACGTCAGATTTGTTTACCCCCCGAGTTTGAGAACAGTCAAAAGTTATTTCTTCAATCATTCTTCTGTAATTTAAGTATTACTGAGCCTATCTTTGCCTTGGAGACATGGTAGTATTGTTTTTTGCTATGCCGGGTGTTCTCTAGTGCCGCTTCGATGAGTGAGTTTGCGTATCGGAGAGGCTTTCGAAAGTGAGGCGAAAAAAAGCCCGCGTTCTGATCGTGCTGGTTGTAGCGCGCAGCTTATCGTTCCGGCTTCTTTCTAGTTTTTCAGCGTTATGGCTTCAAAACCAGTTCAAAGTGATGTGCTATATTCGTAGGGCGCTACCAAACTTTTTTTCCTTGTCTTTCTATTGTTACCTCTACGTTCCTTTTTGGCCGCGCAATGGCGTCGTGTGGCTTTAGCTCGACGAGGCAGGTGTGGGCCCGCTGCCAAACCATGTTTCTCGTTGTTTCACTCTGCTTTCTGTGTTTTCCTTGCGACTGAATGAATATTTCAATTACGCAGATTGGCCTTAGGCCTAGCTGTCTGGAGTGAGACATGGAGAAAAGTACACACGTACTTGGCGTCTCTCTGATTTCACAACGCCAGTAGCGTCCATTACGATGCAGCCAGGCTTACATAATGTGCGCTGCGTTGGGACTATTTTATTCCCTGTGCCTGTGTGCGCGCAAATGTAACGATTAATCGTGTTAATTAACAAGAACAACGACAAATGAAGCTCCCTGTACCCAATGTAGATATGCTGGGCTTTGCTATAGTACATGGTAGAGTGTATAAGCGCGACTGGACGAGGACGTAGAACGAAACAGATGCACAGACACAGCGCTTCTGTTTCTTTCTACGTCTTCGTCCAGTCGCGCTTATACACTCTACCATGGATTCTAACCAACTAGCCCGCCAATGTGTTTTAACCAAGCTATAGTACAGTTCTGCCCAAAGTTTACGGGACATGCTAACCGCGAGATAGTTGTATACCCGCGAAAATCTGGGCTCATGGCCTCGAATACAAAGTTTCAGTGCACATATTCGCGACGTACTCGGTGATTCACCAAGTTATGAGCAGCGTGCTTTAACGAGAACCGAAATTTCCATTTTGCCGCGGAACCCGCGTCCCGCATACTTTTGTGGCCGGCTGTACTACATCAGCGACGCGCGTGCGATGTACGGCCGCGCTGTATACTTCGTTGCGCCGTCGCTGCGTACGCAACCCCGCGACGTTGCGCCGTGCCGACGGAACGAAGCGTAGCGGTATGCGTGCAGCAGCGGCAGCGAGGAGCAACGCGCCGCGAAGTACGGGGCCGGCGCACGAGGGGGTGGGGTGGGGACGTCCCACCGCAAGGGCGCGGGAGAAGGGCACGGTCACGGCGACGCTGCGCTACAGCGAAGCCGCCGTCTCGCGAGCACCTCGCTTTGCAACGGCGCTCACGCTTGCTGCGCCTGATGGACGGCGTCCATCAAGCTGAGCCTGTCCGCGGCGGGGCACGTCCGCTGCCGCAGCGCGCGCCTGCTGCTGCTGCCGGCCGTAGTGCAGTGGCGGCGTACAGAGTACTATGTATGTGGGTTCACGTAGGCGGAGAGCGGCAGTTTTTCGCCCCAAGACACGTAGCCGCGCGCTCGCGTCTTTGTGTTTCTTTTTTGCTGGGTGTAGGGATGAGCTTGTTTGCGAGCGCGGGAATCGGGCCGCTGCTTTCGCTTCGGTCGATTTGTCTCTTTTCCGTTCGCAGGCTCCGGAAGCGAGCGTCCCGCCGCGCTCTGGGAAGATACAGTCGCCGTGCATAGCGAGAAACGAAGGAGATAAACAAATTGTCGCGCGAGGGTTGTTGAAGGCCCAGGGCCGCTGTAGCGAAAGGCAGACGCGAAGGCTTGCTGGAACGATCGAATAAGTGCGGTGCTACGGAGAGACTTGGATGGCGAATTGCCTAACGGAGGAGAATGTCTTAGAATCGACCTATAGGCCACTGTGGTGGCTGAGTAACTGTGGCGTTCTTGCTTCCGTGCACTAGGTCGCGGGCTCGACTCACGGCCCCCATTTCGTCGCGTGGCATGTAGCAAAGCTCGTATACCGAGATTCCGTTGTACTGCAAAGAACCGCAGGTGGCCAAAATTTATCCGCAGCCCCATGATATGGCGCCTCTCGTAACACATATCTTACTTTGGTACGTGACATAACTTAAAAAGGAAATCAATCAATCAACCAATCAATCAAGCGACAATCAATCAATCAATCTGCGCAGACCGTTACCCTTTCTCTCACTTGCGACATTCAAGTAGTTTGTTGGTCTTTCTCTCTCTCTTTATTGCATTTTCTTTTTTCTTTCTGGTTTATTGACCCTGGCAGTGACACTTCGTAGAAAGTTTAGACGTGAAGGTTTACGGTGGTCTGTTCGTTGAACAGGTCGATGCGCCAACGTCCAGTTTTCAGTGTTGTCGTTTTGCCTCCGATGCCCAGGGTTTGGGACGTGATCGGCTTTCCGAACCGTCACGGGCCTGAAGTTCGTCGGAAAACATTTGTTGTTCTTATTGGTTTGTGAATTCGAGAGAGAGAGAGAGAGAGAGAGAGGAGGCAGGGAGTTTAACCAGCTACCCTACACTGGGGGAAGGGGGCATGGGGATGAAGATAAAGAGATAGAAAACACAGTTTCGCGCACAGTTGAAGGTGAATTCGCGAACGCTTTGAACATCCAAGGGATACGGACCTTGCAAAGTTTCAGTGGAAAGGTCGCAAGCTTGGCAGATGCTCGTGGTCGCGAATAAGCTGCGCTGTGGGTCCTATATTTGAGTTTATTTATTTTCTAGACGTTTGCATAACAAAATTTCTGAATCCTATCGAAGTGAATACACACACGCGCGCGCGCGCACACGCGCACACGCGCACGCACACGCAGACACGCAACCACGCACGCACGCCCGCAACCACACGCGCACGCACGCACGCACACACGCGCACGCACGCACGCACGCACGTACACACGCACACACACGCACATACGCACACACACAACCACACACACATGCACACACGCACAACCACACACACACACACAAACTCTCTCTCTATCTCTCTCTCTCTCACACACACACATACACATAGTGATATCTTGCTCATTTTCTTTTTTCCCCTTTAGTTCTTTCTTTAGTTCTTGAGAAGGTTGGAAAAGGTAAGGGGAATAGTGTTATTTTTTTACTTCTTTCTTCGATTCCGCTAAGATGGCTGTAAGAGTGAAGTAATAAACAAACTGAGTCGGCGTCCCGGCCCTGAGAAAGTGGATGTCCAGCGAAGCTGTTGAAAACCACCACCGCAATTGCTGAGGGAGGAATGCAATAGTTTATTGCTTTAGAGGGATTGTACGGAGTAATGCTAATTTAGAGTAATGGTAGTAATGGGAGTTATAGTAGTTTTGTCAGCACGCCGCCGCTGGTCGTATTGCCGTTTCTTTTCCCTTTGCCGCTCCTCGTATTTACGCTGCTCCTCGGGAGCCCGAACTATGCGTCGCCTACCCACAGCGATGCTGCAACAACAGTGAGATCAGTTAAAGTATGGGGTTTTACGTGCCAAAACCAAGATTTGATTAACAGGCACGATGTAGCGTTGGACTCCGGAAATTTGGACCACCTGGGATTCGTTAAAGTGTACCTAAATCTAAGTACACGACTATGAAATCAGTTGCTAAGCTGCTTATCTTATACATGAAAGGCTAGTGACGTCGCTTCCCACGCTGCAAGCTGCCGTCGCCGCGGCAGCTTGCGCAGCCGTAGTCTTTACCGGGAAACGTATGCGGGGAGCGCTAGGTTCTTTGCATAGTTATAAGGAGTGTCTTATAATCAATTATGTGGTTTGGATGCTTCCTTTGTGCTTGCCCTTTGTTGAAACGAATGATGTGCTGCATGTTGTATCCGTGATACAAAAGAATGTATTCGCTTTTCAATTCAATCGCTGATTTTTATTTATTTTTTTTTCGCGAGGACGCGCCGCGAGAAATCCCGACCAATTAGAGGCTAGAGCGCCGCTGCAAAAGAGGAGAATCGCCACATTTCCTAGTTGGCTCGTGACATATGCCTGAAGGGTCAGACGGACAGTTTGCACGGACCCTTTCCTCTGCCAGTAACCGTAGCAATCACGTGTACTTGGTGGCGATTGAAAATTTAAAAAAAAAAAGAAATGAAATATCGAATTCCCGAACCGAATACTTCGTTTGGAAGGAGGTGTGTTGTATCCGTATTCGAAATTTTGAATATTCGGTCACCTTATACTTTAGCGTCCCGGAGATCGTGCGCATGTGGCAAGCGAGCGAGTGGCTATCCCGTAGAGGTATCGTAGTTAGGACAACGTTTGTTTTCATTTTGTTTTCGTTCTGTTTTCTCCCTCGCGATATTGCGTGTCCAGTCACTCAACGCGAACGACGGCGCCGAATCCGCCAACGCCCATGATGTAATAGCGGGTCTTGGCTCGTTCGACAGCAGCCTGACATCGTGGCGCGAAGGTTATAAGTTAGCGTGGGCTAACTTATAACCCCCCCCCCCCCCCGAAGCTGGTAGCTTTCGCCTCATTGCGCGGAGTTAGTGAGGCGGAGCGTGGTCTCCAGGGGCGCCCCCACAGCCACCACCACCAGCAGCAGCAGCATCTGCGGATTCTTGATTGGCGCTCGAGACTCGTCGCCGTCTCTCTCAGCGGGTGTCCGGCGGCTCCTCTCTCCCCTCCTCCCTCCGCTTCCTCGCGTCTCGTACACTGAGCGTGGAAGAGAGAAGCGCTGCCTGCGACGTCGCCGGGCCCGGTCGTCGCGAGTCTGCATTAGCGCGCGACGGGAGACAAATCGCGTGGACGCCGGCGCTCGTCTCCCGCTGCCGCCTTTTGTCGTCCGAGCCGATGTCGTTCGCGGCTCCTCCGTCTCTTGAGCCTCTTTTCTCCTTCGCACGCCCACGACAGCGCGCGTGCCTCCTGCCTGGCGCGGGGAGACTCTCGAGGAGTTTATTCTTGTTTGCCGCCTCCTCTCCCCTTGCTTAGTGCAAACCAGAGACGCCGTCGACAGGCAGCGAAAATGTGAAGGAAACCGGTGGTCGCGTGAATGTGATTCAAATCCTCTCCGCGCTCATCCTCCTTGAGAGCGGGTGTGTATTTCGTCACGCCGGATTTGTTTCGTAATGGACCGGGCCGGCTCGAGCGTTTTCGTCCGGGCGCTCTGTTTTCTTCTTTTTTTTCTCTCTCTCTTTCTCTCTCTCGACTTGTATGCGGCTGCTTCAGTCGTGTTAACGATAAGGGTTAGGTTGGGCTGGATGGTGCTTATTTGTAACAAGTTATTCGCAGAGACAGGCAAACCGCAAAGCGGGACTAATGTTTTCGTGTGATATTTTTACGCTTTCCGCGGCGCTGTTTTGGGCACTCGTGGACGGCTTCGATAGCTTCATTAGTAAGCACTAAATTACGGGCCCTCCAACACAAATACGTAGAAATGAAAGTCATATACTCTAAACAACGCTTTCTGTTATTCTGTTTTCTTTCTTATTTCCTTTTTTTTATTAGTCGCCATGCAAAAGTCGATTCATTAGAAGGCGGTGGGCCTGATTGTTTTCACACGAATGACTTTGGTTCGCTTTGTATGACACGTTCCTCCAATAATGAATTCACTGTACGTAGGAGCAAATTAATTAAAATACGGTGTTTTATTTCGTGTCAGCTCCCTTCGGCGCAGTTTTTCCACACAGACAAGATCCGACGTAGAATTGCCGCATTTCGCGGTACACCCTGAGCTTTCGTGCTTTCAAGCGCGCGATGACGAAAAAATAGCAATAAAAAAAGCGCTTTCGTTTTCTGAGGTAATTATGGTACATTGCAGGAAACACGTCGTTGTTGAAAAAGTGGACTCGTACCTTTAAATTTATGTTCAACCTGTTGTTGAAAAACCGTTTCGTTCGGGCATCCACCTGTTACTTATTGAAGGGGCACAAGAAACATTTTTTTTTCAGGATTTGTTTGCTTTCGATTCTGTTGTCTTCATTTTCAACGTCACGCTGGGGTATGTAGCCTGTGCGCTTTAGAAACGTTTAGCCCTCTCGTGCGGAAAGGCGCGATCTTGTGAGGTAGAGTTTCAATTACAGCGCACAAAACTGAAATTGCAATGACTGTGTTCTACTTAGATGTTGGTGTAAATTAATCGGTGGCAGCGATTAGTGTCGTATAGACACGCTCTCTTTCTTTCATTGCTGGCGTCCATTATTATTTCATTTCATTCGGAAAGCCGACACATTCGACGACCAGCCTAGGCGACTGGCGTAAACGCAGAGAAAGTCTGACGTAGCGCCCGTCAGTAATGCATGTTCCCCTTTCACACACAGCTCAACGTACTTTGGTTGGAGCTAAACAAAATTAGTACCGAAGTCGGATAACGTACGCGTCGACTAGGTTAATAAAGGGAAAATCAGAAATCCACCCGGGAAACATCCACCCGTTCGTAGCAATTGCTACGAAGGAAACCCATACGGGTTCCTCGAAAGAAAAGCCTCAGAGTTGAAGAAAAATGCGTCCTGGTCCGGTACACGAACCCGGGACCACCGCCTTTCCGGGGCAGCCGCACTACCATCTGAGCTAACCAGGCGGCTAGCAGATGGCAGATGGCAATTACTTCTCTCCACCTTGCGGGTTTCCGCAGAACTACCACGTCAAGCGTCGACTAGATATTCAAAATACTCACTAGAGGTAAAAAAAAATTGCAAATGATTAGACGCATGAAAAAGCGCAATAAAAATGAAACGTAACTTTCTACACAACTTTACACTGCAATGAAAACAAAACGAAAAGTAAAACAGGCACGAGAGGCGTATGACAGAACCAGTAATTAAGGCAGAGAAACGTCCGAACGCCTTGGTCGCTGAAAAGCGTTTCGCGAGATGTCGCCACCAGTATGCCGGCCATCCATTGTTTCGGTATTCCGTAATGGGGAATAGCACGCGGGTAGGGTTGCACTAGAGTGTATGAAGTTGCACCTCTTTAGTGAGAGCGCCACCTTCGGTGCTTTTGCTTTGGTAGCGCCGGCGCTCCGCCATGCATGCGGCGGCGTATACACAGTGCCCGGCCGCCGCGAGCGACACTGGCTGCGGCCCCTTTGCTCCCAGCAGGGAAGCGCGCGACGCGCGCTAATCTTAGCCGCCCGAGGCTCTGCCAGCTGGGGACCGCGGGCCGCGTAATCGCGCCTCGACCCAATGTCGTGCGTCACGTTTTCTTCGGAGTCCTCCTCCCCTGCCGCGGACACGCGCCGCTTGCCTCGCTGGCGGCCCGCAGGGTGCGAGAGTGTACGGGGGGAGGCGGGCTCGGGTGCAGCGGGCCAAAGAATCGACCGGCGCTGGCGATGGCTCGTATATATAGGGTGTCTGCTGCATCCGCTCTATACGAATGCCTGGTGGATGGACGGTGTTTGGATGGTGTTATTCACCAATACTTTGTTTAGCGCAAAACGACAGACTCAAGAAAAACGACAGGACGCCAACGCCAACGCATTGTGTTATTCACCCTGCCGGGCGTTCCGCTATCCCGCTTTCTTTCTTTCTGTTCCCTCTTTCCCTTCCCCCAGTGTAGGGTAGCAAACCGGACGCTCGTCTGGTTGACCTCCCTGCCTTTCCTCTCTTTGCTCTCTCTCTCTCTGCTGCGGCGCACCAGGTTGCGGGTTCGATCCTCGGTCGCGGCGGCCGCATTGCGATGGTGGGCGGAACGCTCGTTTGCAGTGATTTGAGTGCACCTTAATGAACCTTACCGGGGGTCCACATTTATCCGTGGCTATCCGCTAAGGCCTCCCTTCAGACCTCAGTCCTGTAATTTAAGAATGGGTGGCGTGAAGGAGACACAGTACCGAAGAACGCAAAATTAGTTTCGACTGCTAATGCATGTTTTCTTTTTTGTAGCTCTATATTGTTTGGTTATGCAGAAAAAGATACGATTGTACTAGCCAAAAAAGTGACGGTGGAGTCTTCGCTTCTTGCTCTTTGCGATCGAACTGCCACGTTGGCGATGTCAAGATCTTGCTCTAGCTTTGAGTTTTTCAACCGTTTGCGTGCAAGTTTCCGAACGTTGGCAGCTGAAAAGTGCGTTTTTTTTTGTTTTAGCGCAATGTGTCATTTTTTTTAGGGCAACGTGTCAACGTTTTCGCACAACTTATCATCAGCGGAGCCCTCCGCTGATGATAAGGTTGACCTGTTTCGCATTGAGCGTCTGTAATATGCCAAACAAGCTTTGTCTATACTTTAGTGTTCCTATAAGGCGCTGAACGCTTGCAGTTTCAACCTCGTTCTGGAACCTCGCTTCGCAGCCCGCTACCTGGCACCGTGGCCAAAGGGCGCGACTTAACTACAGCGCGCTGCTTGGCCCCGAGGAAGGGTTAGGTAAAGAGCAGAGTGCGCGCAAGCCGGAGGGTCGACACGGATGCGTATACGTGGCGCGCTTCGCCCGCTGCTTCAGTTGCCAGGAGAATTTTTCGAGTCCCTCGCTGTATGCAGCGTTGCACGTCTTTGACGCGTCCCCGTTAAAGAAAGAGTAGACAACGAAAGCCCCCAGTTAACTTTTATAGCCCGTGCTTTGATTTACAGCACTCTCCAAAGGTAAACAAGCTACCGCGCCCGCATGGGCAGAACTATCGTTGGGCGGTATGCAATCCGGGCTTAGGGAACACTTCTTGGCGCTTTCAAGGTGCAGGGGCTGGTAAGAAACGGGGTCGAATTCGCGAAGCTCTTTATCCGTGAGTGACGTTTCCCATTGGCCGGCCGTCTTTGCTAATGATCGTATGTGCGTCATCACGATTGGCAGTAATGTGTACTCCTGCGAGCAATTATAGCGTTTTTTCTGTGTGTGTGTGAATATGGGTCCTATTTTTTATAACCATGTGTATTGCTTTTGTACTGCTTAGTATTTTACGACAAACTGTAGAGCCGTATAGTCAGTTATCAAGAAACTGCTGCGGTCGTCGTTTATGCTGCATGACAAAGGCAGTGCAGTCGGCAAAAAACAAACAAAAAAACAGAAAAAAAAGAAAAAGCCGATCGTAACTACAATTTCGCTTGAATGTGCTACTGCTGGGTTGTCAGTGGAATAACCTGCGTGGGTTCTGTACGTTCGCGCGGTTCTTGCGGCAGCAGCTCAACCAAGCGTTTTAGCGTATTGACGTTCTCTCCGAGTCAGTTAGTTGAGCGTTTGTCAGGCTGCAGTGGTAGGCGAAAAAAGCGCATATATATATATATATATATATATATATATATATATATATATATATATATATATATATATATATATATATATATATATAGATAGATAGATAGATATAGTAGCAAAAAAAAGAAAAGGGGAATAAATAGCCTCTCAGCATGGTAGTTCAAATGGCTGTCAAACCTCGATGCGGCAAAGTTTCTGTCGACCTTTGTTCTTTTCACGCAAACCGGCCGCCATTACGCACGTACGTTCTGACGGAGGAGACAGGCTTCTACCGTCGCGGTGCTTCGGGGCTCGTCGAGCGATGACCCTATGTACTTGCGGGGCTTTCGCAAGCAACGTGGCCTTATTCACGTTCGTTTCGTCGCGCCCTTTGTTTATTTAAAGAGACACCGCGAAGGGCAGCGAAAGTGTTGCCCGAGCGGCGAGACGCGTAATGCGGTCCAGACACGCGAGGGCTTCTCGGCAACTTGGCGTGCTCCTGTTTCACCTGCGCAGCTTTTTGTCATTCCGTGCGCGTTGCGGCAACGCGACGAGTGGGCCGCGAGCGACTGGTGCTCCTCTCCCGTCTGGTAATTTTTTTTTTCCCCTCTTCTTTTTTGAGAACACGCGACGCTCTCAAACTGCTCTCTGCAGAATACCGCTCGCGTTTCGTAACCATCCTGGCAGCCACTCGGCCGAGATGGGGCGCCTAACGTGTCTCTGTTTTGATCTTCTTCTATTCGCTGTTTCTTTTAATGTATCGCCAGCAGGGATGCGTGTCCGAGCCGAGGCCCACTTTCGTCATGAGGAATGCTCTCGACTGACGGGGTCGTCTGCTCATTGGCTGGCTAACATTACAGTTACGACTTGACACAGAAGTTATCTGGCGGCTGGGTCCCCCTGGACCTTACGGTAACGTCACCGGTGTCAAATAAACGAGGAAGTTTTTATGAGAAAGGCTTGTCATAAGGGTGTTTCATAACCGCCTGAAAGTTCTTCCGTTTGGGGGTGCGCAGCTAAGCAATTCGCAAACTGAATTTCTTTCGACGCTTTCGCCATTGCTCGTACGCACTATTAAATGGCATGCTCCTTTAGATTCATACTGTTCAGAAAGCTGATCAGGCGCGTATGTAGGTTGCCAGTTATACAATTCCTAATCTGAATTCAGACGTTCACTTTTTAAAACTTTTTGAGAATGCTAGGCGCAGTCGTGACATACAGGAGAAAGAGAAAGAGTAGACTTTAGTGATACCTCGTGTTCGGAACTCATCTGCTGCGACAAGCCGCATGCTGTCGCAGCGTACACCGCTATAGCTTCTCAAGAACGACTTACGTAAAACTCTTGTTGCGCTATTTGGGCTACGCGGTTCATGCTTGAATGTGTAAAGAGCAGGGCGCAGAGATCGGGACAGAAGAAGAACACAAACGACGGGATGTGGTCTTCTTCTGTCCTGATCTTTGCGCCCTGTACTTTACACATTCAAGCAAGAACTACTTCCTTGCGATGCGCACAGCGTCGTTTTCGAGCGCTCCATTATTTCCAGCTGTGGCCTCCGAAATATGTTCACATATATCACAACTCTCAAGAGTTCGCGCTGATGTTGCGCGACATATATATATATCAAAACGTTTATTTAAAAGAAAAAAAAAATGCAGAAAGCGAGTGGGTGGAGCCCCTAGTCCAGGGCCCCACTGGCTTGAGCGGTCCGCCGTGCTTGGTCGAGAAGCGCTAGTTGCATCTCCCGATCCTCGCTGGCGAGCCAAGTCTCCCACTGCTCCCTTCCGGAAAGTTTGCCGGCTATTTTTGGTGTATTAATTTTGGGTGGCCTGTTCTGGCAGTCCCACGTAATGTGGGCGAGAGTTGGCCGGCCTCCGCACCAAGGACAGCGAGCGCTGTACAGCGTTGGGTGAATGGCATTTTTCAAATAAAGGTTTGGAAATGTGTGCGTCTGTATTCGGCGCCAGTCATAAGAGTCCTGCCTGGATAGGTCAGGGTGTGGTGGACTGTACTTTCTTCGCTCGCGCCGCTGGTGCTCAAGGATTTCTCGTGGTAAAAAGGGGTTTTCGTCAGAGTGGTCGGCCGCTCGGTTGACAAAAGCACGAGCTGCGCCGTCCGCTCTCTCATTGCCCTCGAGTCCTGCGTGACCCGGGCACCAGACGATCATGTGTTTCTGCGTTAGGTTAGATCCTAATAGGTGAGTGGTGCTGTGTGGTAGCCTCCCGGTGAGGAATAGTCTACATGCGACTTGGGAATCTGTAAGAGTTATCGACGATTGTCCCAGAGCGTCCTTAGTTTTAATAGCTAGCGCGATGGCTGAAGCTTCTGCGGTATTCGCAGATGCAACTCTAGCCGTGGCACAAGTCACAAGCCCTTGATTTGCAGCCGCTCCTACCACTGCGAGGGCGTATTTGTCAGCACCACATCGAGCGACATCTGTGTAGACTGTATCCGGGTTTCCATCGAATTGCTGCATTAACTTTCGAGCTCGAGCATTTCTACGTCCCTGGTGGTATTTTGGACTCATGTTCTTAGGGATTGGGGCTACTACGATCCTTTCACGAAGGACTCTGGTCAGAGATTCGAGTTCTTCTCCCGCATACTGTGGATGAGTAGGGTAACCCACGCGGCAAAGTAATTTTCTGCCAGAGGTGGTTAAGCTAAGCCGCTCCCGTTGAGATATGAGCGTCGCTGCCCGTAGCTCCTCGTAGTTATTGTGAATCCCGAGGGCCAGCAGGCGTTCAGTAGAGGTTCCCTGTGGTAGGCCGAGAGCCGCTTTGTATGACGTTCTAATCAACGCATCTAGGGCCTTTAGTTCTGTTTTCGTGGGGTCCTGGAAAGGGAGGCTATATGTGAGACGACTTAGCACAAAAGCCTGAACGAGCCGGATCGTCTCTGTTTCCTTGAAACCTTTTCGGTGATAAGTTACTCTACGGATCATACGAGAGATCTGTTTCACCGTAGTCCTAAGGGTTTTAATGGTGTGGTCTACTCGTTTGTTGCTTTGCAGCCACAGTCCGAGGATTCGCATTTTTTGGACTTCCTTTATCTGGCTGTCTCCTAGAAAGAGGTTCACCGGCTCGTGAGTTTGACGGCCTCGCCCTCGTATCCTGATAAATTCTGATTTATCGGGAGCGCAGCTCATTCCATTGCTGCGAGCGAAGGTTTCAACAACGGTCGCTGCTTCTTGCAGGATTTCTTCTTTTTGTCCTAACGAGCCGCTGTTTGCCCATAGGGTAATATCGTCTGCATATATCGCGTACCCTAGCCCAGGTATGACGTCGAGTGTTTTAGCTAAGCGTCTCATACCGATATTGAAAAGAAGGGGGGAGAGTATCGCCCCTTGCGGTGTGCCTCTATTAGGCATGGGAAAAGGGTCTGAGCGCGTAGTGCCAATGCCTATTGTCGCGATGCGAGAGGTCAGGAAAGAGCGGGTGTAATCATAGATTCTTTGTCCACAACCGATGTCACTTAGCTCAGATAAGATAAGTTCATGTGAAATAGTGTCAAATGCGCTTTTTAAATCAAGAGCCAGGACGAGATGTTCCGCACCAACCGTGGTGTTGCATAGAACTTCTTCGCGAAGTAGCAGGAAAACATCTTGTGTCGACAGATGCTGGCGAAAGCCGAATATGTTAGGGGGAAATAGGTTGCGGTCTTCAATGTAAGACGTGAGACGTGTGTGGATCACCTTCTCAAATAATTTGCCAAGACAGGAGGTTAGTGATATCGGCCTGAGATTTTGTAGATCATGAGGTTTTCCTGCTTTCGGAATAAGCACGATTTTGGCCTCCTTCCACTGTTGTGGAACTACGCCCCTTTCCCATATCTGTTCATTAAAATACCGGGTAAGCTGTTCTAGGTGGTCGTCGCTCAGGTTCCGGATCATAGCATTTGTGAGCTGATCTGGTCCTGGAGCAGTATTTCTCTTCGCAGCTTGCGCTGCCGCGAAGAGTTCTGCCTTAGTTATCGGAGCGTCTAGCACCGCGTTTTCTTGCCCTTGGTATGGCAAGGTGCATGTGGGAGTGATTACTGCTCCTACGTACTTCTCTTTAAGCTTAGTGAGGAGGGCCTGATCTGTTCCTGAAAATTCTCCGGCAAGTTTTTGAAGAGTGCGGTTATTGGCCGTTTTTGTTTTTCCTGGTTCCATTATGCTGCGAAGTATCGCCCATGTCTTGGAGGTGTGTAACGTTTCGCGAAGTGAGTCGCAAAAGCTCGCCCAACTCGCTGTCTCTAACTGCTGTGCGTAAGCGTTTGCCCGCTCTGATATTTCAGCAATTCTGTGGCGCAGTTTGCGATTAAGTCGCTGTTTTTTCCATCGTTTAGTTAGCCCCCTTCTGGCTTCCCACATATGTAGCAGATGGTTGTCAACTACCGGCGTTTCCGCTGTGAGCGCTAGCCGCTTAGATGTTGCTTTATGAGCGTCTCGAATGTGTTTTGCCCACTCTTCAGCGTTCTCAGGTGATATCTCCGGCATGGGGATTTTGCGATAATTTACCCAGTTCGTGATTACCACCTGGCCACAGGGTCGCCGAATTTTCGGGGAGCCTACCGACACACTGATAATGAAATGGTCACTGCCTAGATTCTCTCCTAGATTGGTCCAGAATACCTCGTTGACATTATTTGTGAATGTGAGATCTGGAAATGTGTCTGCACTGACGCTGTTACCTAATCTTGTCGGGTTTTGAGGGAGAATTATGAGTTGGAGATCATATGCTTCAGTCGCTCGCTCGAGCTCTCGGCCTTTGGGGGTGTCTGTTCGGTAACCCCAGCTGGTGTGAGGAGCATTGAAGTCCCCAAGAAGCAGTAGTCTATCCTGGGTGCCGGAGTGACACATGACGTACCGAATGATGGCCTCGAAATCGGCCCTCTTTTCTTTAGGGGGGCTATACACGTTCGTGATTATTGTTTTTGCCTTGCTACGCTTCTGCGGTAGTATTGTTACAATTTGATGATTGATGCTGCTAGTCGCCAGATAATCTATACTGATTGCTATGTCCTTGAGCACCATCGTCGCGACCTTAGGGTAGTCTGGGTGGGTTATCGTGTAGTAGCCAGTCAATCTGACTGGCTTGTTACCGATCTCTTGCAAACAAATAACATCAGGTTTGACTGGCACCGTGTTAATGTATTGTTGTAGAGCTGCCGCCCGTTTGTGGAAGGTGCGGCAGTTCCATTGCCAAATTTCGAGATATTCGTGATGTACTCGCGTTCTACTCGCCATGAATAGTGCTTTCGCTGTCCGAGGTCGATATGGGTCGCGGACGGCGGTTAGATTGAGCGCTGGGGCTAATGCTGGCTCGCTTACGAGCCGCGCTCTTTGCACTGGCAACAGATTCATCGACGTAAGTTTTTAGGCTTTGAAATTCTGCGCACATCTGCTGCTGAAAATTTTGCATAGTTTGTAATTGATGCACAACTTGTTGGAGTGTAACTTCCACAGAATTCGGCGTCGTTATAACCTCGAGAGGCATGCCTGCTGCTTTAGTATGTGTTGTTTTGTTCGTTTCGGTACAGCGACTAGCTTTGAGGGAGGCCAACTCTCGCTTAATTTCTGCCAAGGTCTCGCGGAGGAGCTTGTTCTCGTTAACGATCTTCCGATATTCGGGATTTTCTGTTATAGGAGCAGTAGGAGAAACGACTCGTGCCCAGCTTACCGTGTTATCTTGTGGCACTTGCTTGGTCACAGTGCCGAAAGCCCCCGATTTAGGTGGTTTTGGTGATTGGTAATGCGGTGGGTTTTTGGGATTGGAGTTCTTTCGGGTCCGCGATCTTGACCTGGATCGACGGCGAGTCTCTGATACCTCCGGCGAGGAATCGGATGCGGATTCTCCATCATCGGAACTGAACCAACGTAGGCGTTGAGGTGGCTTCGTTGAGCTGTCCTTCCGGGTAGTCCGTTGAACGCCAGTCCTCGGCGTTCTTTTGCTTTGGGGTTTGAGACGCTTTTTACAACTTCGGTCTCCTGTCATGTGACCCTCCCCACAGGCTGCACACTTGGGAGCACACTCATGTCCGGCTACAGGGCCCCGTTGTCCACATATACGGCACACTGGAATGTCCGGCTGGGGACAGACGTCCGATCGGTGACCAATTTGGTGACACACTTTGCACACCTGTGTGGTAATCTTGTAGGGATAGCAAGCGAGTTCTCCGCCGTTGTAGTAGACGTACCGCGGCGTAATACCTCCAAAAAAGGTGATAACGGCCGTTTTAGTGTTACGGAACATGCGCGCTTGGAGAATCTCAACCCCTTGCGTGCGTATGCGTAGATTCGCTTTTAGCATTTCAGGTGTCGTGTGCGGCTCCAAGCCGTGAATGACACCCTTGGTTGTCCCGTCACTTGTCGCTACGTAGGCGTTGACCGAGTGAGGCCGGCCGTTGATGTTGAGCATTTCAATACGTCTAACGTAGTCCGCCACTGTCTGGTGTGGCGTGGACACGATAAAGATGTTGGAGCCCGGCTTGATTCTGAGAAGAAATTGCTCACCTGATATTTTCCCGTTGCATGCAGCAATCACGGCATCCGCCAGTAGTGGACTAGTCAGGTTCTTGACCGGTAGCCCTTGATGCGGTCGCACCACTATCTTAAAATCATCCTTTGGCAGGGGGGGTAACCGCCTGTATGCTGGTTTGTGTTTAGATTTACCAGTTGTTTGACCAGTGGAAACTTGCTGATTCTTCAAGGTCCCCGAATATTCCAGTGCTCTGATCTTCTTCTCTTTCGCATCCTTCTTTTTCTGCCGAAGCGTGAGGACCGTCTGCCAATCCCCATCTGTTTGACTTTGGCTCTCTGTCCCGGCGTTCTGGTCGCTGGGTCCTTTTGGTGTCGTGAGGTTGTGAGCAGCAGAGTCTTGAAAATCCATGCTGTCAAGGTCCTGGCGGCGCGTGTCCGTCACCCGCGAGGGTCCAGGACGCGCAGGTGCGTCAGGCGGTTGATTTGCAAGAGCCATCGAGCGGTCGGTGGGAAACGGCAAGAAAGCCGCTTCCCATATGGCTTCCGGCGAAAGCGGCCCGGCCGAGGGCGGTCGGTGAAGATGGCGTCGTCCTCTTGGTTGGGGAGCGCGCCGACGACACGTCCGTTCCCTTCCAAGGCGAAACTCTCTGGGGTCAGCTGGGATCGGTCGATGCCGCTGGCCTTCACGGACACATTGGTGCAAGCAAAACTTACGTTCGAGGTAAATAGCACTGCGTAATTAGCTAGAAATCACGGAGCCGATCTCTGGCTAGGAACGAGCGCTTCTTCTTCGTCGTCTTCTCCGTTGCGCGACAGGTCTGTGGCTCGCCCGTCCGGCCTCCAATTGCATATTGTCGCAGAAGCGTTACTGAGTTCGATCGCCCTGTAATACTACGTAACCCGCCGTGGTTGCTCAGTGGCTATGGTGTTGGGCTGCTGCGCACGGAGGTCGCGGGATCGAATCCCGGCCACAGCGGCCGCATTTCGATGGGGGCGAAATGCGAAAACACCCGTGTACTTATATTTAGGTGCACGTTAAAGAACCCCAGGTGGTCGAGATTTCCGGAGTCCTCCACTACGGCGTGCCTCGTAATCAGAAAGTGGTTTTGGCACGTAAAACCCCATAATTTAATTTTTTAATACTACGTAGGCAAATATATCTATTTTTTTCGACCTATCATCTTGTGTGCCGAAAACAGACATAAGTGCTTTCCAAGAAATAACTTCTTTTGTTTTTAGTCGGGATATCGTGAACGTGAAGCTGAAGATGAGAACATGCGGGTAGACGACGACGGCACGATGTCGAAATGCCTGCACTTCCAGATGTTTATTTATTTTTCCAGTGCGCTTTTCTCTCTGTAGCCTCCTTGGCTCGAGTATTTTCCGCACCTTTCGATCGCGAGATGCGCGACCTTCAGCAGTAGGGAGCTGCGTGCATCGTAAGCACTCCGCTCCGCAAAGGTGTATCGAGCTTGTCTCCCTGGAGTGTTTACGTACTCTGGTCGGCCGCGAGCGGAGCTTCCCGATCTCGGCTCGCTCGTTGTCTCCTCCGACCGCCCTCTCCTCCCACCGCCGGGTTGTGTGCGCGGACGGCCGATCGTTCCGCGCTAGCACGTTCGGCCCTTAATTAGACGAGGCGCCTCCGCTGGGAATATCGACCCCCGCGCGCGCGCGCGCGTGCTGATGAAAGGCTTCGATGGCGCCTCGAGACACTCGCTTGGCCCACTCGCCGTCCCAGCGGAACCGGCAATCGTGGCGAGATCGTTTACACTGCGTCGCGTTAATTGAAGTACACATAGAGCGAGTGGCGACGCTGGTGGTCCTCCTGATACTGAGCTTTGTGATTCTTTCTTTTTTTTTTCTTTTAACGGATTGCCCTCTGCCCTCACTGTATAATTTCTCGGAGCACATCTGCTCCTGTTGTTGCACTTTATGCACAAGTTTTTGATCTGTGTTCTCGGCCTGCGTTTGCTGTTGTTGGTGTGCTAGCGACTTGAAGTTTCTGTATATTGTTTGGTTGTATGCGAACCTCGGTCGGGGCTTGACCTGTTATGATTACAAGCGACAACTCAGATAAACAATAGATAGACACGGCCTTGTCTTCTGAAAAAGGGAGCTTCTCATTTGCTTGTTTTGTTCTGCCTATGCAATCCTCCGTATTTTTCGTAAGATTTCCTCTTTTTTTCTTTCGCTTGGACTTGCTTGCTCGCTTGTTTTTTGTTCTTGTTTCGCGCCATTGTCGTGGTAGGTACGGTGTCGAGCAAACGCAGCCAATAGGTTCTTTTTTTTCCCGCTCACACTAGTGAAAGTTCTGTCGTTTACCGCTCGCACAGCAGGCACCTTCTTATCTCCTTCGCACTAGCCATGTCATTACGGGCCTGTCGCCGTGAGCCAGCTAGCTAAAAAAGAGAGAGAAAGGAAAAGAAATAAAGGAGAAGACGCAAGAATTGCACCGAAGTGGAAACCCTCGGCTTACGCGTAACGTCGGAGAACTTCAGTTTCTTGCCTAGGCCGGCATCGGTTGTTTTCTCGATGCTCTAACCACATTTCTTGGGAGGCAGAACCACAACTTAGCAGCATGGGTGCCTTGAACGGGCGCTAATGCAACTTCGCTGTTCGACTCCCACTCCCTCCGAAATCCTTCCGCCGTACTGCGATTGATTTCTTTTCTCGGCCTCCCAGGAGCGGTTTCGTAAACTTTTCGTGAAATGCCTCTTACAGTGATTGCAGGCTGCTGGCTGCTGAAGTAGTGGGTGTAGTAAAGACAAATGTCGCGATGCAAGCCCAGCGTATCAGTATAGTCATAGCCAGGAACTTTCTTTCGTGGGGAAGGCTGTTGTTGCGAAAACCCTGTTGTAACCTCTTCCGCATCGTTCTCTCGAGGTTCAATAAAAAAAGGGGAAAAAAAAACATTCGCAGGGTGTTCTGACACCAAAGCACTCCGCCTGGCTGCCCACGCCCGTTGCGTTCTCATCTTTGAGTTTGCTTCGGCTTCTGTACCTTCAGATGAACGAATATTGAATCCATTTCTCATCGTTCGCTGATGGTATTGCTGCAAGACGGTGGTGCAGCAGGAAACTGTTTACATCGAAAACAGGTTGTGTTTGTGAAAGCGGGATGGGGAATAATTTTTCGCGCTGAGTTTTCCGTTGTTCAAATAGCTCCAGTAACACGATCGTCCATTGGTTCCTCTCTCTTGAAGGGAGCTCGCTTTGATTTTGCGTGAAATAAGCGCTGAAGCGTGAACTAAGCGCTGAAATTACACGCTCAAACATTTACCGAGCTTGAAGTCTCGTGGATTACTCGGTAGACCATATTAAACGCGATGAGCTGCTGAAGTTGCTTTCCTCGCTAGGAGAAATCGGTGTTCGTGCTCCGGTGTCTTCAAGCGTGTCGGCCCGTTTATTAAAGTTTATTATGTGAAAATTTTCTATGCAAACGAAGTTTCATTAAGTAGGTCTCGGTTCCCGCCTAATTGAGTCAGCATGGTGCAAATTGAAACCGAGGCGTTTACGTTGTTCGACAAATGTTGCTCCTTACCCGTGGGCAAAGTAGAAAAGGTATTTAGCTGCCGTCTACGAAGTTCTTTTATAGGTAAACGTAGTTGGCTTCATAACATTTTGCAAAAGTTATTGCTCGATTTTGCTCGCAGAACGCGCTTTCGTAGCACACTAGTAGCTCCTGTAAAGTAGCCTTTTTCTCGAACACCGATGCAGAAGGTGAAGCCCGATTGCAGTTGCGTGAGGTGTGTAGTTCTACGTGCGCAGCATCTTAGGAAAGGCCGCTATTGCTCAACTCGAACACGCTGGCTTTTACAGTGTGGCATACTTCATTTTTTTTATTATTTAACACGTTGCGTTTGTCGGTGATTGAGTAAGGCGCACATGCGAAAGGAGCGTCCACGAAAATTCGCAACGCTTTTTTTTTTCTTTTACTCATCGTTCGCTGTAGACGTGGCACCCTGAATCTGGCGCTGCATGACCGTGTTCTAAAAAGCCACTAGGACCCCATTGCGTTCTTTTTCGGTGGCCTTGGGCGGTCTCGTTAATTTATGGCTTGGGATAACTGGAGTGACGGTGGAATAGCGAGAGCGAGGCGGTGCGTTGGGCCA